>NC_061107.1:21481448-21498948 GCF_015104395.2 Macrobrachium nipponense | reverse complement strand
AAACTTTATTAAGAATAATGTCTATGGTTTCTGAAGTGTAGTTTGGTCGGTCCTCACGTTTCTAGTCATTCTGCTCTTGTTCTCTGAACTGATAGGTAGTCTTTTAATACTTATAAGCTTCTTTTAATAATTCATATTTTTGGATTGTTTCTTTTACTTTATTTTACTGTTTTTTAAAAAAGAATAAATTTTTATTTTCCAGACTGATGATGTGCCAATGTTTTGGGGCACGAAACGTCTCTAATAAACTAATCATGTAAGCTGTTGTCTTGCTGGAACCCCTGTTGAATGTGTAGCTGTCTGCCCGCTGTCATATATATATATATATATATATATATATATATATATATATATATATATATATGTATTATATATATTTATATATATAGTATATATAACGCCTACGAACTCAAACTGATATGAACTCGCAAGTCCTTCCGCACCTTGATACCACTAAACCGGTGTAGCAAATACATGGCTCAAGTTGACAAGCAGGGCATGTCAAGGCTGTGACCATTTCAGCACTGCTAGAGGGTGCGGGAGTGATGAGAGGATTAGAAGCCAGGTAAGAAAACGTTGAGAGAGAGAGGAGAGAGAGGAGAGAGCGAGATAGAGAGAGAGAGAGAGAGAGAGAGAGAGAGAGAGAGAGAGAGAGACCCATTTCGCACGTAAGCCAAGTTGCTTTATTCTGCATTTACTTTTGAATTCCTGTTTTTCTTATATTTTCTCTGTAACCTTCATCTAGCTTCTACATATACCATCCTATATTTAGACTTTTGTTCAAACTGTTAGCATCAATATAATTTTGTTTGCTATTTATCCACAACCCTCGACGCTATCCAACCAATCCTCTTAGAATTAGTTCTTAACAAGATTTTTTTGAATGCTTTACGTGACCTTTATAGTGAGTTTTGTATTTGTGTTTGCTACCCATCATCTTTAAACTCCAATTTCATGTTGAGACTCAGTTCCTTATTTAGCCTCTTTCGTTATACCTTCATACAGGAGCAAATTCATCAAAAAACTAGTCTTGAGTCGTAAAAAAATTAAATGTTCACTAAAGAAAATATATCATTTAATAAGAATGAATTTCAGACTTTTTGTAAGGATATTTACTTATCAAATGGACCTCGCCTCGAAATGGAAGCCAATTGTACTAAATAAACATACACATCCTTTGTCTCACAGTTGTATGCCATCTCTTTACCTTGCCTCCGTAAATATTTTGTGTCCGGTGCAATCTGAGTAAACAACTCTTACAAATGATTTTCTAAATATTACAGAAAAATATCATAATAAAATTTGGTTTTATATTAGCATGTAAAGGGGAATATGATATAACATTGTTATTCATTGTTTGAAATCTGTGGTATAAAGATGTATACATTTGTGAGTGCTTATATAATTTGAAAGTAGAATATTAAATCGATGTTTTTCTAACAATTATTTTTACCATAAAGAATGTGATAGGGCATTTTTAAAATACCTATATATAAACATATTCCAAAGATTGACGACAAGAAAGCTGATCAAAGGCAAATCATAACAATAACTCATTTTTTTTTATTATTTTTAATGCATAACTCACAATCCTAACTAAAAGCAATTTTCATCTTATTAGGCAGTTCATGAAATTTCAGTGGTTTGGATCCCTGGAGAACCATCTGGCATACAAACTCAACATGGAGAGGTCATTCACTTCCTCGTGAAGATGTATGATCGCATGGAAATGGTCTGGCGATTCACTGAGTGTATAGTTCCATTTTTCAGCACTGAAAAGCTGCAAGGTGTCAGTAAAAACGGAGGGATAGATATAACGGTCACTGTATGTTCCAGAAAGTGAATATGCTCTGAACGCTGAGTCAGGAATATATGCGTCCTCAAAGTGGCCACAACTGTCAATGGTTTCATTGAGGCAAAGTACTACCCCGCAGACCTGCACGTACAGGTGATAGAGGCCTTCGCCTTTTTCCACTAAACCACTGTAGGCGATGAGCATGTAAACAATATCTTCAGGTTGTTCAGCAGGGTATTCGTAACTCAGATTACAGCACAGGCCGTCCTCATGGCAAAGCTCCTGGCCACCAAAGACACCTGGTGAGGTTCTCTCTAAGATAACGTGATTGTAACGCCTGAGGTCCTCATGCAAATATTTATGTTCCATGTTCTGTTTTCCATCTTGCTTATGTTTATTTTTTCCATTCACTATGACCTCCATTGTATTTGTTTGCCTCTCTTCCACCTGTGATGGGCCCAACAAAGGCAAACCGTCAAAATCTTTATAAGTGAAAACTTCAGAGTTAGCTGATTGATGGATTTTTGCAGATGGTACAACTGACTTCGTTTTCACTTTTCCCACAATGAGCTTGTTGCCTGAGGAAGTATCGTAGGTATAATAATCAGGTTCAGAATAGACAGTTCTGAAGATTCCTGTACCCAAAAACCCACCTGGAGGGTAGTATATGTTGGCCGCAATAAGATTTACATTGTTTCCTTGACTGAAACCCTTCCAGATCTGGGGAGCTGAGAGGAAGAAAGTTAGTCATAAGAATATAAACAGTTATTGTTTTTCAAATGATTGCTCTTGGCTGCATTTTGTCACTTACGATCACAGAACCGTATGATGTATGTAATTGGACTAATAATTTCCCAGTACAGGTGCATTACAAGAATCTCGAAAGGCAAGGCCGTGATGAGTAAAGGAAAACTATGTACAAAGGTGTCTACTTTAGTGCATTTTTGTGTGTGTATATAATACATATATGTACATACAAGAAGGCACTAGAGTAGACAGCTTTGTACATTACGTTTCGAGATCCTTCTCTGATCCTCAAGGTTAAAAATACAAAGTGAAATATACAAATACAGCAAGAAATGCTAGTATGTATGTACAAATAGATTATGATAAAGGAAAACATCAATACAGAAGTTAAACCTAAAATATAATTGTTAAAGAAGGAGAAAGAAGTTGAATATTTTACTTTGTACTTTTAGCTTTGCGGATGAGACAAGGATCTCGAAACATACACCATAATGAGTAAACAAAAACCATATACACTCGACTAGAAAAGTGAAGGTACAGTTTTCATTAGCTTTCGTTCATCGAATTTCCCATTTGTTTTCACTGAAAAGACATGTAGCTAAATTTACTGAAAATACACTGCAAATTATATCGTAAAGTTAAAACTGCTAAACAAAACTGTTCAGATACTTAAAAACATGATATATGTCCGAAGTAATTGAAATTTTTCAGATGGATTCGTTTATAGAGATCTGGTAGATAGAATGTGAATTTCTGATTGTAGTACTATGTATCACGACGACAATAATTACTCGTTTTCCTTTATGAACGGGGATATTATTGCATCATCGTATGTGGTGAATGCAATTATTTTAGTTTCTACAAACTCATGTTTGTATTCCTAAGCGATTAAAATTAGCTGACGTCAATGGCAGTCAATGTTACGACGTTGTTAATGTAGGTTGAGCAAATCTAGTTGCATCCGCAAGATCGTTTTCTATGATGTGAGGAGGAGCCCTAGAACTTTGAGCGGGAAAGCGCAATACTGGCTTACGCAACAGATTTCACACTTTGACGTTGATATGGATCGAATGCTAGTTGCTGTTTACAAAGATACAGTCTTTAAACAAAAATCTTTATCAATGTTAAAGTAGCATGTCAGCTCAAATATTTTCTGGCTATATGCTCCTATTACAAAGCAGTTCGTAGTAGCTTACAGCCCTACATGACTGCATTTCTTTACCGCGAGGCTGAAAGATCTCCCAACACATCAGCATTTTTTGCAAGATATAAAACTTTAATTGTCTGTGTGATATATATTGAGTTATTTGTGGTAATAGATATTTTTTACTTAACACAACTTTTTTCGTGAATGATTTGTGGATGAAACCCGTTTTTCAAAAGTACAGACTAAATCAAGAGAACAAGAATGATCGCAGCCTGTCTAAAATTTTCCACGTCTTTTTACAATCTTTGAATATTACGGCAACTGTCGAATAAAATCAAGGTTAGGGTATGAATTTCTTAGAGAATTAACTTGAATATTATGATCCTTCTAATTTTATCTACACTCGATCTTGTGTACCGACTTACTGTTCGTTCTTCTGCCTTTCCCCCGTCAAAAGTCCGTCACCAATACTATAATTCTCTCTCTCTCTCTCTCTCTCTCTCTCTCTCTCTCTCTCTCTCTCTCTCTCTCTCTCTCTCTCTCTCTCTCTCTCCACTTCTAAAACGTACTTTGAAATATATATATATTACCACTCAATCTCCCAAAGAAAATATAATGAAATTAAGTAGTTATAAATGGGCCTAAGCTTTCACGTAAGCAGATTTTGCTCTCTCTCTCTCTCTCTCTCTCTCTTTCAATCTCCCCACATTTGAAACACATTTGAAAAAATATTATCACTCAATCTCTGAAAGTAGATATAATGAATTAAGTGTCTCTATACATAAGCCTATGCTTGCGCTCTCTCTCTCTCTCGATAGGCCTATGCTTGCGCATTCTCTCTCTTTTGTCATAATATTTCATTCTTTACTGTATTGTTCCTCACGATTTCCACAAGTACTGCCCAAATTTTAAAACATTTCTCTTATTGTTTAAGATCCGTCTTCAATTACGTATGAATTTTACGTCAGTTTAGTGTCAAACATTGCTTATAAATAAGGTTTCACAATAGGTTTTAAAAAAGGATGATCTATATTCTACCTTGAGCTGATATTACCAAACCAACATTAACGAATAATATAGAGCCAGTTTCTAAACTCAAGTGTAAATGATTATAGGACCTTTACAGAATCTTTATGGTGTAAAGCTAATGGAAATCTAGAAAGTAACAAACGCTATGGTTTTGAAGCGCCGCCCCCTTTCTAGAGTTGCCAGGTGTGGCATTGAATATATATATATATATATATATATATATATATATATATATATATATATATATATTCAAAGATTTTAAAAACTGTATCTTAACTTTCCTTGCCGAGAGTACACACACACACACACACACACATGTGTATATATATATATATATATATATATATATATATATATATATATATATATATATATATATATATATATATATATAAATGTATGCGTGTGTGTGTGTTTGCGCATGTTTATGTTTATGTACTTTTATGTGTATGTGTAATATATATTATATATATATATATATATATATATATATATATATATATCTTATATATATATATATATATATATATATAAATGCTGGTACATACCTGTAAGAGATGGGAGTTCATCAAACCAAGCTGTACTCAGAATGACATCTCGCACTCCATGATTGTAAATGTTGATAACAGCTGGAGTTTCGTAGAGTATATCAAAACAAATCTGAAGGGATAACCATGTCTAACTCTGTAATTGCACGAGTTAATGAGCACGCATACATCTACAGAGTTTTATATTATAGAAGACTTCCTAAATATTTCGTATGGATAATTTCATGATTTAATTTTATTATGTATATATGTATATATATATATATATATATATATATATATATATATATATATATATATATATATATATATATATATATAAATGTACAGTGGACATGCCGTATTTGCAGGCTCACGCGTTCGCGGATTTCTCTCTAGAACATTCCCCCCCCCACCCACCCCCCCGTTATTCGCGGAAAATGAGCCTATTCGCAATATTTTTCTATGGGAAATATCCACAAATTCCTGTTTTTTTTTTTTTTTTTTTTCAATTTCACCATATAATACACTCTTTGTGATAAAACTATTAAAAAAAACAGGTATAAAACTGTTTAGTAGGTTTTTCTTGAGTTTTAACTAACAAAATAGGTTTTAAGCATTTTTATAGGGGTTCCAACTATTCGCGGGGTCTGATATGAATCCCCCGTGAATACGGGGATACCACTGTATATATATAAACATACATAATATATAATACATATAAATTTCCCAAAAGAGAGTATTTGTCCTGCATGCTAAATATTTCAGAATGTCAATCACTTTATTTACTGTGTAAAAACCAAGATGAATTGTTCTCAGTTCTCACCAATAGGGTAAATGTTACACCAAACGAGGTCTCGAAGATAGCAGTTGTGTCGGGATCTGTTCCTGGGGTGAAGAAGTGCTCCGAGAAGAGGTGCTTCTTTTGGTACCTGAGACGTACATGAACACTGTAGCCTTTTCTGGTAATTCTCTCTCTCTCTCTCTCCCTCTAATCAATTTATTGTCCTAGGATCTAAAACATTGTCATGTCATTATGCTGGGGTCACACATTCACGTATCATGACGGCGTATACCCACGTATGTGGATGGTGGGCATCATCGCAGTGAAATTACCTTGAACCGCTGGTAGAAGGACACGGGCTAACGGACATGAAGCCAGCACCGTAAATTGCGCCGTAAATGTACGCGCAAAGAAAGCAAGGTCGGACGTCTACCTAGAACTTACTGCGATAGTGTAATGTTCTACGTACGTCAACTTCACATCGTTACCACGCCCACCGTTGTGGGGCTGTAGGGTACAAAATGGCCAGCCTGTAAAAAGAGCAGACTGTAAAGTGATGGAACATGTATGAGAGAATGTAAAAATATTGCATTCTGAAAATCCAGGTTGTAAATTCACTTTGGTAGAATTCTGCATGTACTGTAAAGTATTGTATATTTTTCAAGAAATAAAAAAAAAATTGAGTCAGACATTATAATATACATACCATTGGCAGTTCCAACATCTTGGGCCTCTTCTGACGGACGATGTGGGGCTTGCCAGAAAGTAGAATATGTTCAATATCCACTTCTCCCTGTCCGTCAGTCGTCTTCCGTGTCGCTGTCATATCACTGTATCTCATCCAACTCCGGCTCCTGTAGGTGGAAGATGACATTTCCTCGACCTGAGTGTCTGCAGGAGTGGCCATAGGAGTCTTCCCCGGGCCGAAAGAAGGTCCTGCAAGATGTGACGTTGATGGTCCCTTCCTAGGTCGTTTCAGGAGGTTCGGCATCTTGAAGGGCATTGTGGAGAGCACTTGGAGGAAACTGCTGGTCTCGGGAGACGGAAACAACAGCTGACCTGAGGGCGCCGACCTGACCTTTTATACCACACTACAGCTTTGCCATGTCGTACAGGGTTGTATAAGTGCGAATCGGTTTCCCCGTAGGCTACAGCGCAATTAGGAGGCCCACGTGCTTCGCGGCGGAAAGAAGACAACGACGGCGAACAATGCAGGTGACCCTAGTGCCTACCCTGTAGTAGTCACCGTGGGTCCCACGTGCAATGCCTGGAGCTACGTCAGGAGACATTTGGCGTGACCACCCACGACTTGTTTTGAACATTTCAAAACTGGAGCAGGCTACGGCGCCCTAGTTGGCGGAGCTTAGAGCCCGGACGACCCGTCACCATACGTCTACGATTTTGCGTATGTTTTACGTTACATTTACGATTTACTGACGTAAGCTGTTGCCAACTACCAATTTCCGCTCATGCGTGGGCGTGCGGGCGTTGATAAGTGAATGTGTGACCTTAGCATTAAGAAATTAATAATCAAATTGCAGTGAAATATGATTTTAAAAAGCAAAAATGATTTAACCTTATAAATAGAAGTCTTAAAACCGATTATACTTCAAGCAATAATCGTGGAAATAAGAATATCTACAAATAAGTAAGCAAATTGTTAAAGGACAAATGTAATACAAGGATGAATTAATGAAAGTATGGCTACAAACGTTTCAGTAATACATTTCTATATAATATGCACAACAGTTTATATCAGTACTGCAAAACCCCTTAGATGCACTCATTCATTCTTATTATTAACTCCACTATTCTTCTTAAAGCACCACTTAAATTGAAAGGAAATAATATCTAAATGAATCGTCATTCATCCAAAATGACCAAGGATTAAGTCAGAAGACCTCTGCAGCATTCATCGCACCAAAGCAAATGATGCCGATTGAGGAACTCAATGGGGCCTTTTCCTTAATTGCCAGTTACACTGACCTACATTGGCCACCCTGTGTTTATACAGAACCTTCAAGTGACTTCGTATGAACGTGAATAAAGCGAGTAATTTCTTGGTTTATGAATAGTCTGTATTAAGAGAAATAAAAAAAGGAAATAATCAAATCCTGAATGAAAATACAAAACATTGCATAATTGGGTAAAAGACATGTCATTTGCACATTTTCAATACCTGGCCACAACAGCTCCGGCATCGTCGAAAACCACCTGGGTGTTGTAGAATTTGCAGCCAGAGGGGTCACGCGGATGCATCGCCGTTCTGGCTCAATGGAAGGTCTTCATCACCTAAGGCAATTTCAGAGCAGTTCGACTGCTCTGCAAGGTCCACCACGAGGTATATGCCATTTTCCATCGCTGCACAACTGAGTTCTTTCATGATCTTCATTGGGAATGATAAGATAAGATGTAATAGAAAAAAATGTACATTGACCCACTATGAAGCAACGCTACTCATCTTTATCGTACAAGCGCTCATGAGCTTTGTGTTTTAACAACGGTCAGCATTTTCAATACTTGTTTACGCAACAATCCAGCACCTTCTTAAGTTTTACGCTCTTACTCCACACTCCTGACACTTATAAATTATGTAGCCTTATTACTTATATTACTAACACACGCAATATATATATATATATATATATATATATATATATATATATATATATATATATTATATATATATATATATATATATATATAATATATAAATATATAGACTTCACAGTCCCTTATGAGGTTAGGATGATACCTACTAGACTATGAAGTATATGGGATGTCTACAATTATATTTGTATAAGTTTGTGAGTACATATGCATACTCATGATTGAATGATACAACGTTCTTGACTCCCTTTAGAACTACGAAATACGAACTATCCAGGATAACGAATTTCAGTCTATTTATTATTGCAACATTCCAACCAACATTTACCAGAGACGCAGGATTAAGTCTCGAAAACAATCTGTGGTTTCTGAAAATATTTATGCATCGAAAATGATTTCTGAAATGTGTTCGTTATTTGATTGTGAATTTTCATTCATGTGAAACACGGCATGGTCAATGTGATTATATAAATGAAATATTATTTAGTGATTTATTGTTAAATATTTGTTATTTGTACTGCGTCAAGCCGAGGGTATTTCGCGCTCTAACCAACGAGTCAAAGCTTCGATTTTCCAAAGTAAAGTTCGGTGTTTGATAAACAATGTATCTCTATCATTTTTAATGTTATTTCTGAAGAAAATTCGCATTTTACTGCTTGAATGCTTCAAAAAAGACTTTAAAAATACCGTATGCAAAATTTTAGGTCTCATTTCTTTGTTTGTAATTTCTATTAATGTTTTTAACTATTGTTTAGGTAATGCTATCTAAGTTTTGTTGGTCTTTTAGATAAAATTGTAATACATGAAGCCTCCATTTTATTACTCGGGTACGTGTTAATTCACATGACCAGTCAGAATTCTTTTAATTTAAGCTCCATTACTTTAAGATCAGGAATCTAGCTTTCCCATAAAGTATAATTATTTATGCGCCTTTAGATGTTTTTCTCCTCTATGAGTCTTCGGCCGGGTGAAGGTTCGACTACGATCTTCACGTCGGCTTGTGCATGACAAAAATGGAGTAATGGTAATGAGAATAATCAATGGAGTAGAAATCGTATGAAGAAACAGGAAGAGAATAAGGAACAGGAGTAAAGAAAAACGAATCCGCTACAAAACCTGAAAACGCAGTCACTGTAATTGATAATATTTTCCATACTTTTTTTTTACTCTTGAGTTATTATGAAAACTTTCCAAAATTTTTCCGTAAATATTTCAAGCATGAAGAATGGGACTATCTTAAGTACCGTTTCCAATAGCTCCTACTTCACGAACAATTAATCAAATGACATGACAAAAAAAGATAACAATAAAAATAATAAGTAAATAAAAATAAAAAAAATTAAAATCATATTGAAACTTCAGTATAAGACATCAGACATTTTCAAGTTCTGAAGAAACCATACAGAATAATTAAATAAGCACCACAGCGAACAGAAATTTGCACCTTTGTATGCACAAGTTATCACTAGACGAAATCAAATTTCGTAAGTGCCTACTGCATCTTATCGACTTGCTTATGTTAAGACCCTGTCATAAGATCATTACATAGAAGCACAATTAGACCTGGATACTTTAATTTTCTCTCTCCATTAAAAGAAATAAATGCCTCTATAGTTCTAGAGTATTTGGAAAAAATTAATCTTCATGCAAAGTCAGTCTGAAAATCTTCGTGAACCAGAGAAACATTATTGCCAATTACCGGTGACAATATCAACGTTCTAATATCACGTGAGGAAAAATAAGCGATTTACAATGAACTTCTGTGCAACTCTTTCCAAACAATTAAAGCTCCTTACTTTGCTCGAATTATTGACGTCGCCGTATTCACAGGGCACCTCTTTGTCCTCTGGGTTCGGAACGACCTGTGTTTGATCCAGAAAACTGCCCCAGGTCATCTCGAGGTTCAGGCTGGTTAAGCCATTTTCTGGAAACACGATGATTTGGGCGCCCTGGGTCACATATGAAAAAAAAAAGAAGGTAAATGTGGCGACTGACGTTTAGGTATATTAATTCAGGCTGCCCTTCAAAAGTTTCCTAAGTTCCGTTTTCTTTTATATGAAGTCTTTGAAGATATATTTACTAAAATAGCCCTAGTTAGAAAAAGTCTCATCTTCCAGCATAGACACCAGCAAAAATATATCATTGGTAAAACCTGGAAATTATAACACTAATCATCCAAGCTGAGAGTTTAATATTTGTATAACAAAATCAACGCAGGTTGGGAATTACAATCAAAGACACGAAAATCAAAAGTTATTGATTAGTGGCGAAAGTTTTAATGAAAATGAAGTAAAAGACTGTCAGTGGTACATTATGAACGTCTTGATAGCTGAGGAAGTTATTTCGAAAGAAATAGCACGCAAGTGTTCAACATTTACGTAAACTTAAAGGGTCTGAAGGATTTTGTGAACACTTTTCAATCACAAATTCACAGAACTCGTTTAACTTACAGGGTCATATATAAAAAGAACAATATAATAAGTACTTTGATTTTATAGAAGTTGAGAAAGTTGTGAACGCCTCTTACTACTAATCTCTCCCTCATTTGGGAAGGAAAATACTTTGGACCCAGAGAGCAAAAGTTCAATAGAAAGTTAGATATGATTGTGTAATAACTTCGAAAATAATCTCTTTTACCTTTTAGTAAAATTATGAGAGGCTGTGTTTACTTGTTGGATGCGGGGGAATACGGTGGTTAGTATATTTGCTAACAAATCATACTGACGAAAAACTTATCGAATGAAAACCTTGTGGGAACCGACCAAGTACCTTCGTTAGGATATTCACTACAGAGTTTCTTTAAATCCCATTATCATGTCTTGTTTATTTGACTATTGTCTTTATATTTCCGTAACATCAATAACCATGACAACAAAAGGCAGATTCATCTTACATAATAGAGAAAGTAAAACAATACTTGCCATGTCTTTGGCCTCTGCAGCATAGCGAATGAAAGTTCTCGCATTTTCCTCCAGTACAGCTAGACCTCCCGCGGAGAGGTCATCATACGGGGCATATTGTAATGCTGCTGCCACGTATTCCACCTCCGTTTCTACTGTCGTGTCTTTGCTGACAAAGTTTTTCGCCGTTTCTCCCTTTCGATGCGCTTTCAGGGTTGACTGGAAGTCATATTTATGTTCTCTGACAGTCTTTCCATCATTTTGTCCTATCGCAACAAGACATGACAGAAAAAGACGTATAATTACGTATGAAAAGCTCAGCTTCATATTTAGTAACAAACTGCTGTTTAGCCTAACAAACTTCGAGTATTAAAAGGCTCTTATCAGTGGTGAGTATGACAGCAGTCGGGGTCACGGTGAAAGCAAATTTTGCATTAAAAATAATCAGATAAGCTGGGAGACGTCAGAAGGTAAAAATACCTGGGCTCTCAAGTGCATATTAGAGATAAAATGTTTGCAAAAAAAAAAAAAAATTCCTTCCTTTTGATTTTTGAACATTTAATGAACACAAGGGTTATAGTCTTTGTTTTTATCTTGATAATGCAGTTTATCCCTCAAACTGTTACGGAGGAAGGTGTGACTCACAGTTTACTGGGTTGATTAAATATATTGATTTTTCTATATCTTTTATAAGATTTTTCTTAAAACAAAAGTTCAGAAGGGGAGAAAATCTTTAAGCATGGTAAGATGAAGGAGTTTTCAGCTCTCTGTCGAAAGGAGTTTGGATCAATAGATTGCTCAGTATAATACATATCTTAAACGAGTTTTTAGGACCAAATGACACTTGTTTAAACAAAATTAAACAAACAGGCAACTGCACCTACCTCGTTCGTTGCAGATCATTCTGGGTGTTAGCTAAAATGCAAACTGGGATAATGAATCCCCGTAGATACAAAAAAATACTTTTTATTACCCAAATTAGCTAACATTAAAATGGAACAAAATGAATACATTAAAGTGGAATTAAATTAATAAAGTCTGACCCCAAAAAACTGTAAAACTGTCATTTTCCTCTCCTGAACCAGGTTTAAGTAAGTACCCCCTTAAATCTCACTGTGTCTGATTAACCACACCATTCTTAATAGTCAAATAAGTCTTAGAGAACCCATTCTCTTATATGGTGACATTGAACCCATCTGAAATAAAGAGACCATACTTATTACACCACTTCACAAGTGAAAGTTAATCAAAATGAATGTGTACGCACCACACTTCTCTTTCTCTTTTCACTTTATAGGTTAACTTTTTCAAAGTCTTATCTTACGTTACCTTATTCGATGGGCGTTCTCAAACCTCTACCAGGTGTGTTCTGCACATTTTCACAAGTAATCAAAGAGTGTCCTCTCTTCTTCTCATTACCTATCATCAAGCCTATATATCATATGCTACAAACACACATGCAGACACACCCTGCGGGGCGCCTAGCAACCATGGGTGCCGCATGTCCCAAGCATGTGATTTCCGAGGCGTCGCCAACCTCAGATTGCATTGGTCATCATTCCTGGCTGTTTTTCATTTCAGCATTCTTCAAGGAACCTAGCGCTTGTCACTAAGCGCCCTATAACACATATTTCGACCATCACTATGGATACTATAACTTCAATCACTGGAATCGCGTAGCGTTCGTTGAAGAAGAATTCATCCTCGTCATTACCCTCCAACGGTGGGACCATAAGGCGGAACTTGAACCACCTCGTGGTTTCCGTGTAAGTGTTTCATGAACACCTTTGTTGAGTAATTGTAGGCCCCAGCTGAGCACGTGAACCATCCCGAAATAACTCAGCATGCGCCCTTATTCAGTGTCTGCATCCCCTGTAGGTGTATCCAACACCCCCGTCGCTGAACTGTAGATTCGACGTCTTCCGATGAAGGAATTGTGACCGCCACCTCATTGTCAACTTGAAATATCCCGTGACTTCCATGCAAGTGCGTCTCGCACCCGCCTCGTAGAAGATTGTAGACTCCTAATTTTGTCCCAGAACATATCCTGAGACGATCCACCGACGACATCTTGTCCATTGCAAAGGCGATCCATAACATCGCCGCTCATGTGTAGATCCGACCTCTGGTACTGTAGAACCAAGCTGTTTCCGTCATCACCATCGCGTGAAGTTGGGAATTCTCTAAAGTCATCTTGTGTCTGTATTTGAAAAGTCTACATGATCATAGAATAACTAAAGTCTTGCTTTACCACACGAATCTGTCATTAACTAATATACCCAATGTCATAGTCAATTATTAAAAATTCCTCACTAAAACAAAATATGATCTTTACCCACGGAATCTTCATAAGTAATCCTATATCTGACAAATATGCTATTAAAACCCCCACAATGCCTATACAGCAAAACCCCTGTAATGTTTATACAGTTAACCTCCATCAAATACATTGTTTAATACCCCTTCTTCTGACACATATACCCAGATAAATTCTACCTCCTGTCTATAATAGAAATGCTATGTAAAGCTTAACCCCGATTACAAGTTTCCCTTGTAGGAAAGAAATAATAATGATAATAATTCAACTTTTCCCATAACAAAATGTACACGGAGAAAAAAATATATATATAATCCAGTGCTTTTCCATATAAATCGCAGTATGTAACTTTATGGAATTTGCCGCCGCAACATATCCCATCGACCCGAATTGACCCCTTACATTCATCCCAATAGAACCATATTCCTCAAAATTATCCTTAGGACATCCTCCAAGGTACCCAAAAATTGTCCTCGAAAACATAACTCATTCATGATACTGCCACATGTATGTAAAACCGCATAACCACCATAACCACCTAGTTAGGATATAAACCACAGAAAACCACAATTCAACAATTATATACTGCCAAATATAACCACTGGTGAATATAAAAATACAACCCCTTCATAGGACCCATAAAACCACAATGCAGTCGTGCCACCCCCCAAGAGACATAACACCAAAAGAACCACAATACCCCCCCCTCTTTGGCTCGTAAAACCACAGATCACCGCCAAAAATTATAACCACAAAAAATCGATCACCAAAGATTATAGCCACAAAAAATTCAGCCCCAAAATTTCACCACCAAAAAAGCCACACAAATTCAGCCCCAATAAACCCATACCGCCAGGGACCACCACACGGGCCTGTTATAATATTTCTCAGCTTAACAGAAATTTGCCATACTTTCCAACGCATTTTCCTCATGAAATAATTACCTCTGGTTTTTATGCCAAATTGCCGTAGTTTGCGCATAATAAGAAAAATAGTAGAAGAAATGAAAGAGAAAAAAAAACATTAAATTAAACTGACTAAACACATTTCACCATCAATTTGCGAAACCAGAAAAAAATACAACTGCGTGACATCATATTAGTTACCACAACCAACTCTTTTCAGTTTTGATATATGGGTTAATTTTGACCGACCTGTATTTTCCTCTAAGACTATAAATCTGATTCCAGTCTTTTCCTCAACGACTCTAAAAGGACCTTCAAATTTCGTGTCGTGGCCTCGAGATTACGGCTGAGACAAGCATGTCTCTCCTTCGCTGTGGAAATTAATGCTTTGATTGTATCTTCCCCATGATGAGGTATAGTTAACAGATCAAATGTGCCTCGTGCTTGGCAACCAAACAAAGCTTCAAATGGAGACATTTTAATGGAATCACTAACCATAGTGTTAATATTATGTCTAACAACATAAATATATGTATCCAAGTTTTTATCATTACCACCTATAGTCTTCCTGAGAGCTTCAAGTACTTCCCTGTTTGCTCGTTCACACAACCCATTAGCTTCAGGTCTGTATGGAATAATTGTTACTTTCTGTATCCCCATGACTTCCGCCAAACATTCTAAAGTTTTGTTTACAAACTCTCTGCAATTGTCGGTCAATAAAACCTCGGGTGAGCCATATCTGCAAATGATACCATTGAAAAATGCTATAGCTACTTCTTCAGCTGCTTTATGCTTAAGTGGAAAAATTTCTACTATCCTCGTAAGTTCATCTATTATCACTAACAGGTACTTATTCGCATATCTAGACTCACAAAAATTTCCTAGGATATCCATATGTACTCTCTGAAAAGGTCTACTTGGTATTGGATATGACCCTTATTTGCAGGAAGTTATCCTTGCAGGTTTGCAAGCATTGCATACTGTACAGTTTTTCACAAAATTTTCCACATCTTTCCCCATATTTTTCCAAATATATTTACCCATATCCCATTGTATAGAATCGCTAGTGACTAGCGCAACTTGAAATCCTTCCGTGTCATAAAAACTTCTACTAAGGGCATCCGCTACTACATTTAATTTGCCTTCTATATATTTGAGCTCTGCATCGAAGTCCCTGATAGTTAAAAACCATCAAGCTCTTTTAGGCGACAAATCAGGCTTATTAAAAAGATCCAATAATGGCTTGTGGTCTGTAAGGACTTTTACTTTATTCCCCATCAGTAGCATTTTAAAATGAACCAAACTTTATACTATTGCAAAGGCTTCTTTATCTATGGTAGCCATTAATCTCTCATTGCTGCCCTTTGTCCTAAACTTCCTACTATAAAAGGCTATGGGATTGAATTTCCCATCAAACTTTTGCATGAGGCAAGCACCTATAACCTCCTGGCATCAGTCACTAATGTAAATGGTTTGCTGAAATCTGGAAATTTCAGAACTGGGGGATTCATTAACGCGTCCTTAAGTTTCTGAAAACTATCATTCTGGGGTTTTCCCCATTGAAATTGAATGTCTTCCCGCAATATATCTGGAAGGGGAGCTGTTATGATTGAAAACCCTCTCACAAACCTACGGAAGAAACCGGCAATGCCTAGGAATGACTTAATTTCTTTCTTTAATCTCGGGGTGCGAAAATCCGCTATTGCAATGACTTTATCGTCATTTACTCTAACCCCTTCCTTGGATATGACATGGCCTAAATATGTGATTTGCTTTTTCAAGAATGAACACTTAGCTAGCTTAATTTTCAACCCTGCTAACCTAATCCTCCTAAGTACTTCCTTAAGCACTTCCAGGTGTTGCACGATCGAGTCTGTGGTGACTAATATGTCATCCATGTACACAAAAACATTTTTACCCAATAACCCGTGCAAAACTGTGTTCACCAACCTGGTAAAGATCATCGGACTGCCCAATAAAACCGAACGGCATCCGCGTAAATTCATAGTGTCCCTTGGGCACTGAAAAGGCCGTATATTCCTTACTTCTCTCACTAAGAGGGAAATGCAGAAAACCCTGCGCTAAATCAACTGAGCTATAAATATTATGTCCCCTGATTTCTACAAAAAGATCTGGTATGCATGCAACTGGATAACGGACAGGGATTGTTTTTTCGTTTAAATGTCTAAAATCGACACATACACGGACAGAACCGTCCTTCTTAGGCACTGCTAATAGAGGAAAGTTGTATGGAGACACACTAGGTCTAATGATTCCTTCCTCTTCCCATTTATTGACCTCTTTCTCTACCTGTTCTCTGATTTTGAAAGGTATGTGGTATGCAGGAATATAAATAGGTTTACCTTATGTTCTAACACATTAGTCAATCCCAGTTTATCACCTTGTAAAGCTACTGTATCCCCAAATTCTGCCAAGTGCTCTCTTACTGCTTCAATATGCTCACTATAATCCACATTAGCTAAATGTTCTCTAAATATTCGCTTCCTTGATTGCATTTCTGCCTCTGAAAACTCAGATGTCCCCTCTACAATAGCCAATGAACCACTGTCATTACCCCAATCTTGGAGATCTACCACATACGTATTCTTCTGGTATTTCCTAACTGTATCATTACAGTTCAGTAATTCTATCCATGTAACACCAATGTTTGATACACTGTTCACTGATGCTGTGCTAATAATCCCTCTTAGTTTCTCACTGCCCTCAATTACGCACACA
>NC_061107.1:21471448-21476448 GCF_015104395.2 Macrobrachium nipponense | reverse complement strand
ATTTCATTCCTACAATACCCATTTTAAAAACTGTGGATATAAGTTTAGCATTTAAATATAATAGAATTTTGAGAAATCAGTTAATTAGGAATAGTTTACCCAATTCAAACAATATTGTATATAGTATCCCTTGTAAAGAATGTAATAAGATTTATGTTGGCCAAATGTCAAAATGACTAAAAATGAGATGTTCCCAACACAAATATGCCCTTTCAAGATGCCTAACAAACAATGGCATTGCGGATCATTGGCATAAGACAGGCCACTCTATTAACTGGGATAAGTCATCGATAATCTGCAAGGTCAACGACCATCGGAAAAGGAATCTGCTGGAAACTGTGTTTATTGAAGCCATGTACACCAGGAATTTTGATCTCCACCCTGGATTATCTCTGGGTCCTTTGTCTTTGTCTTTTCTGTTTAAAGAACATGCTGCCCTGATTAAGAAATTGTAACCCCGCTCCCACTTCTCATTTTGCATATAAAGCTCTGTCAACTACCTCTGTATTCATTGTGAACTTGAAAATGTAGAATAAACTTGAAAGTACTTGTTCAAAGTTTCGTTTTTTACTCACATTCTTACGTGGATTTTATGATATTTGTATATATATTGTCATTGTGCAGGGCCGGGAACTGAGCTTTTATTGTTGGGAAATCTATAAAGACTGGCTCTATTAAAAAATGCCTTTTGGAAACAATAGTACTGACTAGGGGTGGCCTGCAACTATGATCAGGAAATAGAATAAACCTTAATAGATTTTACTAAAATCACTTTCAAAGGATTGAAGGTAAACATAATGAATACTTGCAAAATATAATTCAATAAAGTTATCAGAAGAGTAAAACTACAAGAGCAATAGAACACTAATCACTACTATGTACAATGGCAAAGCAAATGTGCCACTGAGTTGCAAGCAAAATTCCACTAAACCTAAAAGATCACATATAGTACATGGAGATATGGATTGAACCCTTAAAATTAACAATAACGAGCAACATTACAGAGGTGGAGCACTCTAAGCAAGTTTTAAACTCCAACTGGAATCTCAGCAATAAAAATAACAAGACTTGGCACGTGGCAGAAAGCATTGAGTGGCACCGTTGAACCACAGAAGGTGGCACACAACAAGGAAGGTCAACACAAATCTGCAAAGCAGGCACAAGTATGCTGGAGAGGTGGGCCGAGGTCGTTGGAGGTGACACCGCTTTGGAATGGAATGATACGGCGATTACTGGCTAGGGCGGGATGCAATTTAGTAGGCCATGCCATGCCATATTTATACCCAATTTCGGAAGGTTCTGGAAATATCTTATCCAAACTAGGGTGATCTCCTTGGGGCCTTTCATCTTTGCCGCTAGTCCTCACAGGTACCTGTAAAGGTCATTGAATGGCGGATGAGGTATGGAGGGAAAATGTACAATAGGGTGCTAATTGGGCCCAGAGCTTTGGGTTGGTAGGCGGGAATGCAGGTGTGAGGAGGTGGAGTCGCAGATGCTGGATGCTGGGACAACAATGGAAAGGGAAAGGGTCAGGTCAAACAGGTAAGAGGTCAAGTCAGACGGACCACATGTGGGAAGGCATGAATTCTAGGGAACTAAGGGAAAAATCTCTGTTAACGACTTTCATAGAATTAGACATGGGGCCGATATAAAATGGTAAGAAGGGAGCGGCAGTCCTTTAAGTGTCATTTTCCCTTCTTGTGATCGGAGTTGCATACCCTTAAGGCCGGTAGCTGAATATGACAAGGGGATGACAAATGATAAATCGCTTAACTCTATTCTTAACATGAAGCAGTTATTTTAGTTCTTTGAAATCCCCTTGTATTTCTAAATCCTCCCTCATTCTCAAAATTTTCCTTTACGTTACTTCTCAAAATTTCCATCGGTTATTGAGTAGAAAAATAGATACACAAGTATCAGAAGGACGCTCGTAGCCACACACACACACACGCGCGCGCACACGCACATACACACATACACAGTGCCTATCCCAAAAATGAGGTGAATAAACCAATTTCTCAAAGGAAAGTCACAGGAATAAATAATCGGAGCAGCTGGAGGACATTAGGGGCCACTGGGAAATTGCCAGCAGCCATTATGAAGTAAAACGTAAGTGCAGTGTCCATGACTATACTCTATTTGTCTAATATGGCGTAACTGGTTAGACAACAGTCAGACCACATACTGAAAGGGTGAACGTAAATATAAACAGAGACACTTGAATGATAATAAGGAAACGAACTAACATATATAACATATCTCTTGAAAATGTACGCAATTAACACAAAAATTTTGCAGACAACATTAGAATTTTTAAGCTTCTTAAAGTTAAAGTATTTAATCTTAAAATTCAACTATTTCATATCTACAGACCTATAGACCTCATGGGCGAAGACGTAAAGAAAAGATTTGCTTATGAGATGGATGATGCGATGCTTATGGCATTCTCAGGTTTTCAGCTTTCATAAATAACATACACTAGGAGAAATAGAGGAGGAGAACTTTTGCATTTGAAGCTAGATTTACTGCAACATTCACATTTAATTCTATTTAATTTAATACGGTAAAGATAAAAAAAGAGAGAGAGATAGAGAGAGAGAGAGAGAGAGAGATGTCGAGTTTCAAAAGAGATTTACATGTGGATTTAAACTACCTACCACCTATCTATTTAAACTTTTGGTTCTAGCATCATGTAAAAGACACATGCTTAGAGAAACATACAGAGAGAGAGAGAGAGAGAGAGAGAGAGAGAGAGAGAGAGAGAGAATTATTGAGGTTCACACGAGCTTTGCCCAAAAGATAAAACTGTTGCGTCCTTATCTGAACCTTGAAAGCTTTTCAGTTGAGACTCAGGAAAGAATATTAAAATTATTATATCTTTTAGGGACAACATGAGAATTTCCCTGATGTGCATGCCCAATGTTTTAAATTCTGCAATATCAAGGCGCAATTACTCGTACAGTTACCAGTCCTGAATTTCATCAGCGGTATGAAAGTGAAAAAACAGATGCATTTCTTTGTTCTACTGAATTTTTAATATAACCAGCAATTAGGTAATCAGTGCCTTTAATTTTCATTAATAAAATAGCGTTTATGGGGTAGGAAGAATTTCCTATCGTATATATTTTCCATATAATTTCATAGTAATTGATGGATTCAAGTTCGCAATACATATAGAATTTTTTTTTTTTTTTTTTTTTTTTTTTGCGCTAATGATAAACAAACTCGTGTTATGAGTTTTCCAGTAATTCCAAGTGTTCATTTCCCTTCTTCATCATGAAAACTGGTATATATAACATCACAAAAACATAGAGGTTGGGCTCTTCTCTGAGTCACAATTTTTAAAGCACTCAACAGCGTCTCCTTTACTTAAACCAGTCGGATCTGTCGCTGTCTTTTTTTTTTTTTTTTTTTTTTTTTTTTTTTTTTTTGTATTGGACTGTATTCCTAACTGGGGAGTTAGGTCTGGTACTTTCTGCATTTCCATTTAATATTAGATTTTACGTTGGTAGAGCATAATAATAATAATAAGCAATAAAGGTTTCAGTTTTCTGCCAAGCTCCAAAATTCTTATTCGCTGCCCTTGACAATTATGTTTATCCATTCCTTACTTAGGATGACCTCTGGTTCTCTTGACCTAGACTGAAAGTTAAGACAAGTCTTCCTGCTCAATACCAAGAGCTGGATTGATTGCCTGTTACTTCAGTAGGCCTTGAATATTTTGCTTTCAACTCAAATGATTTTACTATTTGCTACTATCAGCGTTTCTGTCAAGAATTTGCCATTTCCATTAGTGTAGAGATTTTTAAAACAAAGTATTCAAAGTGCGGTCAAATTAGCTTGGGCTAATAATAGCATAATATATACCTGTTCCATACTTCTAGAATGAAGATTGGTTTTTAAAACGCTAGGCAACAGAGTATGGCGTGGTGTAGGTTGGTTTATATTTCTCCATATAGGAAAGGGGAAAGGGTCCTACATCATTGCACTTCGGTACAACCATCCAGAAGAATTCTAGAGTATCTGAGCTAATAATATCACAAGTAATATCACAGAGTCACGTGACCAGGATCCTGAAATAACCTTTGTTTGCTAACTACGACTGAATCTAATATCGAGGACGGGAAATCGATCTTTGGATTTTTTCTACCACCGAAAATGAATGGTAGGCCAGGTTCACTGGAGAGGAGGAGAGAAGTGAGGTGATAGGGGGCGAGCCTAGTGAGGGGTGGAGAGGTTGGGGAAAGAGGGGAAAGGAGGGTTGAGGGAAGCGTAAACAAGACGGGGAGGGGAAGGTGGTATGAGACTTCCAATGAAACTAAAATGGTGTCACAGGGTGCTGGACGCGAGAGATGAACATCATGTATTATGTCAGAGTTTATTATTGAGACTTTATCATCATTCAAGAGGCACCCAATTTTTCTCACCTCAATTTTCAATCCGCAGCTTTACTAAATTATTTTTCTCCTTGTCACCTAATGTCTCTCAAAGGTATTTAGTTTAACCTCTCTCTCTCTCTCTCTCTCTCTCGTTCTGGTACTCTGCTCCAAATGTTTCTTCTCCTTGCCAGTTCAACTCGAAATGAACCTAGACTTGACAACACGTCACCCAGCCTTCGAAATTGGCAGATACTTGGAATTTATCCATGACATGATTTCGTTTGTTGAATAAATAAATATGTCTATCTATCTATACATACATACATATATACATATATATATATATATATACTATATATATATATATATATTATATATATATATATATATATATATATAGATATATATATATATCTAAAACGGGTTTTTATGACCAACTGATACTCGTTTAAACAAAATGAAACAAACTGCTAACAGGCAACTACACCTACCCTCGTTCTGTTGCAGAATCTCTCTTGGGAGTTGGCTGAAAAGCAAACTAGGCAAATAAGCTCCCGCAATTACAAAATATACTTTTTATTTCCCAAATTAGCTAACATTAGAATGGAACAAAATCAATTA
>NC_061107.1:21438948-21468948 GCF_015104395.2 Macrobrachium nipponense | reverse complement strand
ATATATATATTATAATATTATATATATATATATAATATATATATATATATATATATACATATATATGTATATACGCAAACACACACGTATAAGAGATAAATGAAGGATAACGTCCCCGTTCCAATAGGTTTTTATCTGAAGATGCATTAGGCTAAAATTAGCTTCAGTTTTAAACAGTAGCCTCTTCATTGTGGCAGGTTTGTCGCCCTACCTTGGAAAAGAACGGAAAGCATGCCAGACACGCTACCATGTACACAGGATTACCAGCAGTATGACTGAAATCCTCAAACAGCTTTTAAAGGTCATCTGTATAGACTTCCGTTACACCATAAAGCTGAGATAGTAAAAAGCACCTAACAGGAAGAACACTGGGTATATTAGAAATTAAAATATACCATTCCTCTGAAACCATACTGTAACACAGTCCTGAGAAAAATACATTTCTTTATTATATTATCCCTCCATGCACTGGGAACAGGTACTTCATAATTTCGTTATGATTACATTTTACCCAGCGTAACATGTAACGCAGGTCTGAACATTATCTTCAAAAGAATTATGCAGAGGTCGTCATTTTTTTAATCTAAAAGGGAATCTTACCAAATGTCTTCAAAAAATATTCACTTTTAAATATATTTATCTTTGTATTTAAGAAAGTATGAAAACAGAATTAGTTCTCGCAGGAGGTAAAAGATTATGAGTTTGGATGCACGTGTTCATATGATAAATGACTTTGAAAGGAAAAAAATATGGCAACGAGAGAAAAAATCCTGGGATTCAGTCAGAAAGGTTTACATGCGGTTATGGCCACATAAAAAAAACCCATTAAGAAGTGTGGGTTTGCAAGGTCAGGACAGTAGAAGAATAAACGAGGAAAGATAAGAATGTCGAGGGAAAAAGTCTAGGTGAAATTGTAAGCCTGAATTTGAACAAAAACTTCAGGGAGGAAAAAAATATATTTTATTAGAGGGAAGGATACACACACACAGGAAAATGAGCAAAGTAATTGATTTTTGCATGAAAGAAGAAAATGGAACAACGTGAGGAAATTTTCAGCTCTGCATCAAAGAAATGCGTACTCTGAAAATTTTTTAAATCTTGAAAATCAAAAAGGCAGATGTGAATTATGTGCGACTGCGGTGAGATAACAATTTGCTGAGGGATAATATAGCTGACCAGGCTGAGGAAAGTGAGTGACCAAAGCAAATTTTCATTGAAGTGGGTGAAGAGAAAAAACTATTCATTTGCATATTAAGAAAGGTGATACAAGACACTGTAAGAATAATTGTTGTTATGGGCTGAAGAAGCTTGACTGGAAAATTTCAATTCAGGTAAGTCAAACAGATTACAAAAGGAATCATCAGCGAGGACAAGTCAGAGCTGAAATATGGAATGTGTTTAGATCAAATGTTTGTTATGAAAAATTTATAGGAGAAGTTCAGGAGTATTTAAAACTGATTAGAAGTCTTCTGGGGTGTCCCTCACCAAGTAACAAGAGAGATGGGTGTTTCATAGGACATAATTTGGACGAAAATCTTTGCTTCGTGTCTCCTGTGGTTTCGAAGCTGTGGATTCTGACAGTCATTGAATTTGAAGCTTTGCCACGAGAAAATGAATCAGTGAATTCTTGTAAGAACAATGAAATTACCTAAACTGAAACCATGTCTATCTGCATAAACGTTAAAGTAAATCTTGCTATCGGCTTCTCTCTTTCTCTCTCTCTGATCTTTTGAGCAGACAGACACACCTAACATTCGTCTGCAATAGAGAGTGGATACGATTCACTGACGAGATTAGCGCAATTGATGGTTCATGGATGCACTGAAGGGGCAAACAGAACATAAATAATAACAAAGTCAGGTCTGTATGAGAATTGCATTGGAAACAGAAAATGGAATAGCAAAAAAAAAGGAGCTACGTGACTTGCAAAACTCGAATTTCTGGCACTGCAACTTGTGTCAGAGTGATGGACCCTCGTAGATGAGCCGATGACGGGGTTGTTGGTTTTAAGGGAACTGGTACTGGAAATATACTGGACTGGAAGTCAGCCACGTGGTTTGGGAAATGGCTCTTAGGGAATAGTGCAAAGGGCAGTAGATATTAGGACTGCATCTGTTGTGTCTCTGACGAGAGACATAGTGTCTTGGTCCTCTTATCCCTTCGCCCGGATTACTTTCCCATTCTTGCAGTAGTCATACGTTTTCTATCGTGCTGCCTTGACCTCGTGTTTTGCTTTCTTGATGGCATGCTAAAATGTCGGGCCCACATGGATGATCTCGTGTCACACAGGCCAGCTGTCCCGGATTTGTGCCTCCTGTGGCGCTAACTCAGGAACTCCCTTAAGTAGTGTAAGGGGTGATTATACGATTGAGGCTTGTCTCAAAGGGAGGCGAAATGACCTGAGAAGGAGATTTAACGCAGTCACTTAGTCTAGAAAGGTGACGAAAAGAACGCCGTATGAAATTGATGTTCTTGAAACGAGAGTTGGCTTGGAAAGGTGACCCTGATGATGATAGTATATATATATATGTATATATTTATAGTTATTATATATATAGATATATATATATATATATATTATATATATATGTGTGTGTGTGTGTGTGTATATATAATATATATGATATATAATATCTATATATAATATATATATATAATATTATATATAGTATTTATAATAAAGTATATGAATTTTATCACATCACCATGCTTTATATATGAGCATTAAGCTACAAATGTCGTTTAATATCCAATTCATTCTACCTTGGAAACAATATATGTATATACGTATATGTATACCGAAGGGGAATTGTAGTACATATCAGTGAAGACGCCAGTGTTTGCTTAAGTGATGTGACTTGAGTTTGATACCTTCTTCGCTTCTGTCTTCTTGGCTCTGTGACGGTCTAGTCTTTCCCATCTCCGTCGACAACCGTCCACCCCGCCTCCACCCCTGCTCCCAACACTCTCTCTCTCTCTCTCTCTCTCTCTCTCTCTCTCTCTCTTTGTGTGTGACGCAAACACTATTCAGGTACCTAACAAATTTCATTAGCCTCGCAACCATCCAATGGAGGCTGAGGGACGGCTCAACATAGATTGGGCATTACGTCCGAGGCCTCTAAGTGAATTACGTACGAAAGGTTCAAAAGTGCACGTCCTACGCGAACTCCTCATAAAAGAAAAGGGTCATAGGGTTTGGTTTTTAGTCTTATCCGTCTATGAAGGTTATCTGTTTATAAAAGCGTGTCAGAGAATAACCGTTATATGTGTGATACTCCAGAGAGAAGGACAAACCTCGGCAATAACATTCCTTGACTAGTGAGTTATTATTCTGTTAAAGTAACTTAGCTTCGTATCATAGTTTCTTTCCTTGAAAAATAATCAGTGCGACAACAGCAAAAACAAAAATAATGCTGATAATGAAGACACAATCACGCGTTAACAGAAATAAATGTCTAATTCTAACTCATATCGGGATTGTGCCCAGGACTCTCACATGAAACGCAAACGCAAACAAGTCACAAGACAAGTTAAATTTAATAATAATTGTTATATTTTCCTCATGTAATAGCAAACTCAAGCCGTTATCTAGCTAAACCTAGAAGTAAAGTGAAAAGTTAGTCACATGATAAAAAGGATTGCGTGTGACAACGAAAATAACTGAAGACGAACTATTACGGAAAGGAGGCAAAACGGACCCTTCTAGAAAAGCTATTGGCCGGGAATTCATAGTCTGTATTTTTGGAATAGAATATAGACTATATACCAAAGGACAAGCACTAGGACGTATGAAGGATAAAAAGGTTTTAAAAGTGCGACAAGAGGAAAACATTGCTTTTGCAGCATGAAACAATTGTTAGGAGAGGGTGGAAAGTATGATGGAAGAAAACGAATATGTACGGAGGTGAAGTAAACGGAATGAAAGGGGTGGCAGCTAGGGACCGAAGGAATGCTGCTAAAAACCTTAAGTAACGACTACACCACACTTCATAAGGCGCACTTGTATTTTTGGAGCTAACTGATATCAATGACGCTATTATCTTGCTTCTGACTGGAGTGATACTGCATTATCGTAATGAATATTCAAGAATGTCATCCTTGTGCATAAGCTAAAAATATGAATGCTAAAATATTTCAGTGACAAATATGCAATGGACTTTCGTATAGCCCATCAGTTGTTGCTAAGACAAACTAACGTATATATAAAAATTTTAGTCAGTATTACAGGCATAAGACAGGAAAATCTTTAAGCTTTACAAAAATAGATTTAATGCTTATGAAACTTTACAGTAAATGACTATTTGTACTCAACTTGCCAAAACATGGTATTACAGCAAACACAATTTTCACCTGTAGGAAGCTCCAACAAATAACAAATTAATTGTTATTTGACCAAGGACATTGTCAGTCGGAATTCCTACGAGGAGCCCATTCAATCAAATTCCAACTATAATATTTCCTATTCCTATTTGATATAGCTGTACTTGATTAACCACGAAGATAGGCTAACACTGTCAATTAATTTGCTCCTCCAGTCATTACTGGAGGAATTGGCATTCTGAAAAGACTTCGTATATGGCTTGTGATTTTACCTGTTGCATACCTATTCCTCGAACGAGTATACTAGCCTTCAAATATATGATTTTTTTTTTCGATTTACAGATTGATATCCTGCAGTCAGTTATAGATTATATATATATATATATATATATATATATATATATATATTTATATATAATAATATATATACACATATATCTATATATATATATATATATATCTAAATATATATATATTATATATATATAATATAATATATATTATATATATATAGATAATATATATACACACATATATATATATATATATATATATATATATATATATATATATATATATATATATATATATATATATATATATATATATAATATATATATATATATATATAACACACATGTAGAATCTACTGGTCATTTTTACCAAATACTTATGTAATTGTAATAGATACAATGTCCTCTTAACTTCTCAAATTCTTTGCTCTTTTTTTGGATATGCTTGTCAATACAAAGCTTCGAGATCCAGGTCAGGTCGGCAAGGTGACCTCGTCGTGATTATGGTATCGTGGGTTCGTTTCCCGCTACTGGACATCATAATTTCTTTATATTTCTTTGAAGTTGGATCTTGAGGCTTTGTTTCTTCTGAACTAATAATAATAATAATAATAATAATAATAATAATATAATAATAAATAAGTATCAAGATCTGAATATAGAAATAAGAAGGATAAGGGATATGCCAGTGGAAATTGTACCCATAATCATAGGAACACTAGGCATGATCCAAAGATCCCTGAAAAGGAATCTAGAAAAACTAGAGGCTGAAGTAGCTCCAGGACTCATGGAGAAGAGTGTGATCCTAGAAACGGCACACATAGTAAGAAAAGTGATGGACTCCTAAGGAGGCAGGATGCAACCCGGAACCCCACACTTTAAATACCACCCAGTCGATTGGAGGACTGTGATAGAGCAAAAAAAATAATATAATAATAATAATAATAATATAATAATAATAATAATAATAATAATAATAATAATAATAATAATATCAACGTTGTTAAGAAATTCACAATCTCGTGAAGAACCATCTGTGTCATAAAAATCCATAATTATACATTAGAGTATATTGCTATGACATTCGAACACCTGAGCGGTGTTTCCCATCAGTGTTGACGTCAACACTGATGAGGGAAAGTCTATGTTTGTTTTATATACGTAGTGATATACTCAAATATATAACCTTATACTTTAAATAGAAAGATTACTTAGAAAAATAATTTCCACTTGCAGTATATCAGTAATCACTATAATGAAGGTTAAAAGATCATATATATAGCCTGTGTTTAAAGTCGATCTCCTTCTAACTAAATGGACGAATAAAGCGCTTGAGTCGAATCCCACAAAGACAGACCTGGTCACAAGGAAGGAAGGAAGGACGTACCTAGAATAAGAATCCCTTTGGCAGCCAATTTCCAAGTCAAGCTGCCGCATTATCTCGACAGGATCTATTTTAGGTTAAAGAGCCAGGAGACTCGGGGATATTGAGGGAAAGATTAGTAATACCAAAGGAGAGAGAGAGAGAGAGAGAGAGAGAGAGAGAGAGAGAGAGAGAGAGGTGGGGAGGAAAAATCTACAGGGAGAGAACAGGAAGAAAAAGGCGAATGTTGAAATAACACTTATAAGACTAAAGAAGGGGAAAGAGGTGCCAGAGGCCTAGGCAGATTAACGGGATGGGCCATGAAGATAGTTAAAGGGAAATGTGAGAATAAAACAAGGGGAAATAGAAAGGCATTGCAGGGAGGCAAGAAAACTGATCAAAGGTAACCTCGTTGCGGGGGAGGAGGGGAGCTGGGGAAGAAAGATAGTTACTCAGGTAAAAAGAGACCGAAAATAAAACGCAGACTGAGTAAACAAAGCCAAGCCGAGAGAGGGACGTCATCTCATGGCAGGAAACGAGCGCCCCCAACCCACGAAATCCACCAGCCCCCTTTCAATCTGTCAACCGCCCCCTTCCCCATCTGTCTCCCACTCCCTCTACATCCTTCCGCCCTCTGACCAAACGTCATTCATATGCTCTATTTCCACTGGTGGAAAAATGGCGTATCAAAGGGACCCTCCATCCTGGATATGAAAGTCAGCATTCGAGAGTAAATAGGAGATATTTTTCTCCCCGGAATCTGTCATATAACTCGTGATATTACCATGATAGTTTTTATATTCGCTGTTATAATCAGTTCAGAGAACCTCGCAGGCATGAAAGCTTCTTTGAAATAGGTCAGGTATGACTATGTGTGAAATTCATGCTCCAGTTTATTTTTTTTTTTTTAATAAAATCACCTCCAAAGTATGTATTCATATTTCCCAAGAGTTTAGATACGAGTTTTTACATTTTAATTTTTCATGCCTGGATGGCTCATGAAATCTACATGGAATTAATCACATCCACTGCATAGCAGTTTATATACCCAGATCATTTAAGCTTTTACTTATTCATGTTTTTTAGAAAATACAATACATCGCTTCATCCTTTTTCTCACTGCTATTTTGTTCACTCCCTCTTACATCTTATGATATTTCCTTCAAAATTTCCGCTCTTGTAAATATACTTAGAAAAACGAACAACACAAATACAAACACTCGCACACAAACGCACATGCATATTATATATATATATATATATAATATTTATATATATATATATATATATATATATATAGATAGATATATATATATATATATATATATATAGATATAATATATATATATATATATCTATCTATATATATATATTATAATATATATATATATATAATATCTATATCTATATATATATATATATATATATATATATATATATATATATATATATATATATTACAGACATTCATGAACTGCACGCCTGTATTAAGCTCTCAGAATTCACACCAGTCACACCAGCTGGGAAAACCAGTAGGGGAGATGCTGCTCATCAGCCCATTAGTGATTATTTACAGTCACCATTCTCGCCTTATGGCTCTGCCCTCTATCACTGCCAAAGAACTCGCCTCCTATTTACTCTCCTTTCCTTCTCTGTGCTGTTGTTTCAATTTCTCTTCCAGCTTGGACACTTAGGCCTTGGATGCCCAACGGACGCTCATGAAGCCGGCCAATGGAAGGCAAGGCAAGGGTGGGAAACACGCCGCATATTAGGAAGAGGTCAGAGCCGTTCGCCCTATTCTAGCAGAGGTCGTGATCCACCCAGCATCTTAGGCAGACCTTGTCAGCAGGCAATATACCAGTCACTCCCCTTACCCCTTCCAACTAATAAGCTGCTATTGTGGTGCACGCAATCCATATTCCACCCAAAGTCCCTTATTTGAAGTCTGGCTTCAACATTCAAGACATCATCATCCTACGGACTAAGGTACAGTTTTATTTGGAAATTGTTTCGGCACACATTCTCTTACTTTATTTATTTCATTCGCTCATTCTTGCCATTCCGTCAGAGCCTAGGCGAAGTGGGGTAAACTCTTGTGAACGTAAATCTGATTGGTAATTCATTGTGAATACCATTATTTACTCTCTCTGCCTTCAGCACTTCCCATATAATGTTACTTGTTTTAGCAATCAAAGTTATAGTGAGTCCCTGCATTGCAGATTAGGTGACCGTACTTGCAGTGTACTCATATGTTTTCCATGGTGCCATGCTTCCCTCAACTGCCATCATTGAGCAAGGTTGACTGGATGGATAACTGAAGATTTATTTCATGGTTTATGTACAGAATTTGCAGTATCCTATTCCCCTTGATGTGTCTTAGATGCTCTCTCAATAGGATACTTGCCTTGACAGTGGCACTATTTGCTTTGTTACTTAATGTAATTACAGTGCCATGGAGCTAGTGATTCGGCTCCTGTGTACTTATCCTACTCTAGTTATAAGTATGTGGTCTATAGTTAGATGCCCTTTTACTCCAGGTAGGCTTAATGTAAATGTTGCGCAGTCATGACTGTAACAATATGTATATATATATATATATATATATATATATATATATATATATATATATATATATATATATATATGTGTGTGTGTGTGTGTGTGTGTGTGTGTGTGTGTGTGTGAGTAACATTGTGTCCTTCAGATGAGAACGACAGCAAGCGGCAGTATTAGCAGTTTTATTCATTTATTATCTCTTTTTGTGGGGGGCAATAAGATTGATAAAAGTAATGAATGTCCAACACCTTCGACCCCCGAATGAGCAACCAGCCGCCCCACCCCTCCTTAAAAAAGGACGTTCGGTATACTTCATTCAACGACAACCCTTCCCAGTGGCAAAAACATTTTCAAGTCACCTTTTGTGCCGGGAAAACAACATCTTTGCCTAACTAAAATTGTCTTATTATGTTCGGAACAACACCTTCACCAGGTAACGCCAAGGGCAGAAATTTTAAGAGGACATCTTTCTTTCCTCGATGCCCGAAAAGCCTCTGAAAAAACATTGCTCTTTTTATTATTTTCTGAATGGGGGCAGGTTCAAGCCAGTTCTCGCCTCTTTCTCCGTGTTACATTTTTGCTTCACTCCTTCCTTTCTTATATACTTATATTGACTGCAATCAGTGCCTCAACAAATCCCCCCCCCCCCCCCCAAACACACACACACATATATATACATATATATATGCATATATCTATCTACCTATATATTTATATATACGTGTGCATATATATATGCGTATGTATATGTATATATGTGTATGTATAACTGAATTACGAAAATTTGAAACTTGGTGAATATATGAATAAAGGTAGAAGCCACGAAGAAAAGTGAAACAGTGGAGTGCTGCGAGATCTTCCGATTCAACGTCTGTTAAGTAAAGGACAATTAGTTGAAAGATCCTTCAGCATAACATATAAGATGTTGTGCTTAATCCTTTCATCTAGACTTCGAATTATCCCAGACGTCATCAGGTTTCCTTTTGTGTGATAAATTAGTGTTGTATTCAAACACTGTATTCAAATGCTCAGCAGATTTCAGAGGCCCACCTCAGGCTGTCAATTCAGGCCGTTAAACCATCTACCGTTAACGGTTGCTTGTACACTTACTGATGTCCAGGATTTTATACATCTAACCAGAAAGGGAAACTTCAAAATTCTGTAGACTCACTAGAGGCTAACATATCCCACTTGATTTGAATTATAAAGGAAAAATCTGCAGAATAAGGTAAATTTAGCAATAATAGAAGAGGACTGGAAATGATCACGGATACAGTAGACCTGTGTTTTAATCTCCGTTTAAAATAATTCATTGTTTTCGTCTAAATGTTGAAAATGAAATGAGAATTAAACACACACACCACACACACACACACACACACATATATATATATATAATATATATATATATATATATATATATATATATATATATATATATATATATGTGTGTGTGTGTGTGTGTGTGTGTGTGTGTGTGTGTGTGTATCTTCTTTCCCACCGTTATCCTTACATTAATTAAGGGGTCGGTTTCCTGATGCCCTTAGCTGTCATCAACCACAGTTACTGGCAGTGGGCATAGCCTTTCGCTAAAAAAGTATGACTGCAAGGCAGCAGCTGTCCTTTTAGTCGCCTCTTACGACATTGCAGGACCTACGGTGGTGGTATTCTTACACCCCTACCACAGGAGGATATATATATATATAGATATATATATATATTATATATATATATATATATATATATGTAGTGTTTTTACTATAAAAATATGAATGTTAGTCCATATATATAAAAGATTGCTTGCAGGAATGTGATCAGACTAGAGACGCTAAAGATGACGTATACATAAAAGTAGGCTAAGATAACATGCCGTCACCTGTAGTCATTCAATTGTTTATAAAACATTAGTCCAAGCTCCCTGCTTGAGACAACTACCGCCTACGTGATCTGTAGCGTGTCTCATTTGATTGTGTGTTCGTATGAAACTATGTCATTTGTATGTATGTTTCATATGTTCGAACTACTGTCTGTTCCTTCATAACTTGTAACAGAGATGGTAGACAGGGAGAACAGAGTTAGCTATCGTCATTAGAAGACCTGTACCTCTTTACCTAAGCTTTATCATGTAGAGGAATAGGATTAGCCATCATCATTGGCAAGAAGTGATCAAGCTATCGTTATTAGAAGACTTGTACAATCATATCTGATCTTCTACCATGTAAAACTTCAGAAGAATATATAATATATACTTAGTGTTTTCTACAAGAACCTCCTCACCATGAGTTTAACACATCGTCGTAATAACCAACAAGATAATACCGACTTCGTAAATGATCTACAAACCCCAGACACTCCATTGAAGATGGAAGTGCAATACCAACCGACTTAGCGTAAGATTATCGCTAGTCTAACATTACCTCATAGGGCGCCTTATCATACAAGGCACGAGCCCTAATATTGGTGGCCAGCGTACCAGAAGAACTCTACAACGTTCCTACGAAGAAAAAACAGAGAATAATAAATCATGAAGTCAACGACGACGAAAGCAGCAGATTCTTCAAGCAACCTAGTATCATCGTTAGTGAGCGACTTCAGAAAACAACAAGATTCGTCAAGCAACTTAGTATCATCGTTTTAGTGAATAACTTCAAGAAACAAAACCGACGTGTCCTTTTCCTACGGCAACGGAAGCTTCGTCTCTCATTAGAATCATTCAAGAAAACATCGTTATTGAGCGTTTCCGGCACTGCAAGAAACAACCGAACGCGTCTGCAGCATCGGATTTTCAAGGGCTCGAATCATCCCAACAACGCGCACGGGGGAAACTCAGCCAAAAAACCAGGTCATCCGCTAAATAGAGAAGGAGGACCAAGGCCGTGTGTCGTTATCGGAACACCGTGACTTCCCACAAAAGCAAGCTAAGTACCAATTTTTATTCATTTGGAGTAACTTTGAGTGTTTCCTTTGCAGGTCGAATTTCGTTATTCCTGTGGCTGAAGTTACGAGACATTCTTAATCTTACTTTTTTACAGAAATTATCTACATCATTGAGATTTCGCTACTGCGAGTTTTTTTATCTTTGAGTGTCTGTTTCCAGAAGTTCTACTGAAATATCATAATCATATACTATGTTAATTTTAATCATTTTGGGTGATTATTAATCCCTTACGTAACAAATCATATTAAACAGTGAATATGCGTTTACGCAGTGGACGTCTGTATTTATACAGATGCATGGATAGGGTCGTTAAGCACCGTAGTGATTAGAAAACACACAAAAACAAGTGGAACACCCGTACAAATCTAGATAAATTAGAGGTAACACTATTTCGGGTCATGACAATAAATGCTCCTTTGCAAGTCCCGATCGCAGTTTTAGCCTTGAGTTTTTTGAGTTATATAAAATATCGAACCTCAATGACTCAACTTAACTTTAAAAATATGGCTGGATTGCAAGGAATAACATGTCTGTAAAAAACTTTCATCAGGCTAAATGCGCTGACCAGGATCCCTCACTATTTCAAATTTTAGCAAAGAATGAAGTACAAACAGTTAATATTGAATACAGTAGTGATAACTTGTCTTATTAGTAATCGCTCAGTTCCTAATAGTTCGTCATTCATTGCTTTATACGTAACCAGCAACATAATGCTAAAAACACACAATACGTTGCCGATGGTAATAAAGAGAAGGATCCTAATTATTACAAAAAGAAATAGAAACAGTAGCCCGTTCAGAATCAAACAAGCAAACTCGGTGACTGTGTCACCTAGTCAAGCGGTCAAGGTTAGTCAGATCTGCCGAAGTGTTCAAAGCATAGCAAATTCCACACAATAAGCGACTCTAGCAGAGTGGGGAAAAGCGATGTTGGTTCAAACATCCCAAATACCTTTTTAAAATTAAAAAAGAATTTCCCTATGCCATCACACGACAGTATCAAGTAATCAGAGCAGGTTCTAGTAATTTTAATACATTAAGTTATAATAAATACTGGTGGATTAAGCCCGACTGTACGCGCCGTAAAAATTAGAATATCTTGTTTATTCCTTTAGTACACGTAATATCCTGTATTTACGGACTCACCGTCTGTTGTTCGAACTTCCCTAATGAGAAGTCCGGATAAGCGAGCGTTTACAGATACCTCTATAGTTATAAAAAACATTGATCTGTATCTAGTGTAATTGTAAGATTCATCTAGGGGGGGTATACAAAATATTAACTTACATCCTGCAAAATAAGGCGTGTTTATCAAAGGGAAATCCTATAAACCTTCAAACATATTAAAATCCGTTTGAACAAAAATGAGACAGTTAATCAAATAATAACTTATATAAAGGAACTACATTTGTTCTCATAATCGTAACATTGTTCAAATGACCCAACAGAATTCTCCCCACAACCGCAGTCGCACTTTGCACGCAAAATCTCGAGAAGCATGCACCCTCGAATGTCTTAGTGCGTGTGAAAAGACTTTGCTGGGAAATGGAATTTTAATCCTTCCCGACACTCTGAATATAACGATTTCCGCGAACAAAGCCCTAAAAGTATACATATTTCGTGGTATACGGAGTTATTAAATATCGCATTTTTTATTGTTTGCTAATTTTTAATCACGCCCAACCAGTCGTGGATGAATCTCTCTGATAATCTATCTAAAGTAATATCCGTAAATCATTCAAGCAGAGGTGATCAGGCAGAATTTTTTTTTATCTTCTACCTGAATACCAGGAAGTTTCTCCACTAGCGAGTGATCTCTGGAAAAACGGATGTAATTTAACACAAAACACGGTCTAAGGACAAACATAAAGCTATTTACCGTACCTTCGTATAGATTCTCAATGAAATTTCAAAATAGAGATAAATGACGAAGTTGAAAATGTTAGTAATAGGAGTCATTAGGAAAATCAAATAAGACCCATAATAATTTTTCCCACCTCAAATGTCAATGCCATAAAAGATCGGATTTCGCGTATTCCTCTGCGTAGATTCTTGTCGCTAATTAAACAAGGAAACGACTCACCCGATAGTTTCCAGTGGCGATGTACCGACGACATCTTATCTCTGTTAGGTTAGAATAAATTTTTTTCACCAACTTGGACTTACTTAAAAGCTTTTACAGATACCATTACCTAAGTGATTGTACCTCATACACCGTTTTCAGCACACTCAGGGGACATCATCAATTTTTACGTATGCCTCCGGCTTACGTAGCGCCCCAATTACAATATAGTGTTTGGAAACTTTTAGGGGATACCCTACATGCTTATATGGTTGGTCTATAATCTTTCTAAATACCTTAGAAGTACATTCACATAAACTAGAGCTAGTGCTACAGGGACAAAGACAAATAATCTCAGAGTAAAGTATCTAAATGTGAGTTTTTAAAAACCGAACATGTTTATCTAGGTTTTATGTGTCTAGTCAAGGTCTTAAAGTAGTCCAAGGTAATGTGTCGGTTATTCATAACTTCCGGTACCTATTAACGTAAAAGGGGGATACAGCACTTTTGCGCTGTAGTGGGTATTACAATCGTATGTAAATATGTAACTCTTCAATCATGACAGCTCCTTTAAACAGATCTTACGAAGAAGAGCGTAGATTTATTATGGTCTAAAAAGCATCAACCGGCGTTCGATATCTTAAAAGCGGAATAATGCAGCTCACCTAACTTAAAAAATCCCTGATTTAAATAAGGAATTTTTTTTTTATTGCAACAGACGCCTCAGACCAAGGGGTAAGAGGGATACTACTTCAGCAATATGATAAACAGTTCTTTCCTATAGCTTTTATTCATGTGAAACTAAAGCCCTCTGAAAGAAATATACAGTAATAGGCAAGGAAGGGCTAGGTATCTTTAACTCACTAGTACATTTTAAGTTCATAATCTATGGCTATCCTGATAAAGTCCTTACTGAACATGAGTCCTTTACCGAGTTTTTCAAAGGCTTTAATCACAGTCCAAAAGGAACTCGGTGACAAATGATCATTCAGGTCTTTGGAGCCAAGATAAGATATCTACCTGGGAAAGCAAATATCATAGCTGACGCATTTATCCCGTTATCGCAATCCCCGCACCATACAGCAAAGAACCATTAATTAGACTAAAAGATATAGAAACATCCGTGCCTATTGTTAAAACCGTATCTAAACAAGAAAATTCCTTAACCCAAGAGATCGCGACCATTGAATATCTGGGTTGGAGCGCAGAAACTGTTTACAAACTGAACAAAGCAAGTGTCAACAGTGATAAGCAAAACAATAAACACCAACAATAAACACTTCGAACGAAACAGAGTCAGCAGAAATAAACATCAAACAATAAACACTTCGAACGGAAACAGGGTCAGCGGCTAAGCAAAAACAATAAACACATTTGAGCAGAAAACCCTAAAGCAAAAGTACATTTAAAGTAGTGTATCAGATAAAATGTAATCAAATGTAATATTATATGTAGGTCTGTGACGAGGAAAACCGAAGAACAGCAGATGACTAACGACCAGGTAGTAGTAATAATCTTTTTTCATACCAATCGTCATAAACTGGTTGCTTCCGTCATCCAGGGTTCCCTACTATGTCACAGAAACCAAATCACTATTTTACTGGCCTACAATGCTTACAGATATAAAAAGCACATAACTAATTGTAACACGTGTCATGAAAACAAGGGATACACTAAGACACCTGTCAGTTTAGAGCCTATCCTGTGCCAAATCATCCTTGAAAGAATATACGTAGAATTATTACAGAATTACGAGTCTGACAGAGGGAATAAACACTTCTTAGTGTCAATAGTTCCTTTGACACGTTATATAGAAGTAATAGCACTAAAAACAAACACCGCAATTGAGTGCGTTACGAATATTTATGAGTGCTAAATCAGTAAATATGGAATTCAACACATAATAATCTGTGACTCGGGTGGTGTAAATCAATAATAATCTCCTTAACACGTTGTGTGAATTCCTTTCCATTAAGAAAACCAATAATATATTTCATCACCCAGAGTCAATCGGTTTGGTAGAATAACGGATAATTAAATAGGAAGTGTCAATGTCTTACGAGTTACAACTCGTGATATTGGATCCGAACTGGATTATAGCGGTTCTCGCGGTTTTTAAATACCTTTATCATTTATATCTTGTATCTATAGAATTGATGCCGCAAGTAGCCTTATACGGGTACGCCGCTAACACTTTTTCCACATATTCAAGCCACCATTAATTTATCAAATATATATAAAAAAATATATAAATCAATAAATATAAAAAAAAATAAAATAAATATGGATACAAGTGGAGTCAATATAATACATTCCGTAAGAAGTCGGATGGGTTACAAATTATAATAAAAAAGGAATCACGATAAAATCAATAACGCTTTAGTAATGACAAATAAGCTAAAAGTTCATACACATATCCAAAACCTACTGACATATTGTCTGTCCCGGGGTGATTTATATTACGGGTAGTCAATGAAAAAAATAATAATAACTAATAATAAAATAAATAAATAAAATGAAATAAAAGAGATTTTTAAAGTCAGGAAGTCTAGAAGTGAAAATGTTATCTATGAAATAATCCTATATGAATCTTATACAGGGCTAATAATATATATAGAATTTGTATGGAAACCTTTTTCATTAGTTTCAATAAGGAATATTTAATTTAACATAATCATGCAGTTTTCCAACATGAAACTAATATATTGTTCAATTTTGGTACTGTTTTTTTTCAGACATTCTTCTCATGTGGGTCGAGTATTAAAAAAACAAAAAAATTTATCCTAAAGTCGTATTTATTACAGCAAGTAACGTAACTCTTAGCTGGCTGAGAGCAATCTCCTGCCAAGTGACGACGTCATCATTGCCGTATCAGCAGTGATTCCTTTAACCTCAAATATCTGCTTGCAAAAGCAGATTGACTGGAGAAAGGAATGCTTAGCCCGAACTTCTCATGGGCAAGGCAGACATGTCTATCCGTATGCGCAATGCAACTTTAGCTAAGGAGTTGCAATCATTTTAAAATTAATAACAAAATAAGCAAATAGAATTTCTATAACAACAAAATGAATTAATTTTTCTGAACCTCATAGACATTTAGAAGTATCAAGATATGTATATATGAAATATTTACTTGCAACATTAGCCTATTACAATTCAAGTAAAACATTCATGGGAAATGTCACATTTTCTTGAAAAACCCAAAGTTTATTTAGAAATTAGTTACATAGTGGGTTTTTTTTCGTTGCATCTCCTACCTATTAATAAAGTTTTTAAAAATTAACCTCAGAGGATGCGCGCGAGAAAATTGAATATGAAAATTTTGTTATTGGGCAGCATAGGAATCAGATTTTATCACAACTTAATTTCAGTTAGCATAGAGAAATACAGAATCATGATTAATATTCTCTTTGACTCTATGTTGCCTGGCAATCTTACAATTAGCTCCGTTTTCCACTTCTTTGTCTCTAGTAACTTACTACCAGTAATATCGAATTTCTTTGAGATTCGTAATGATATCTATTTATTTTTTATAATAATTATGGATATTTTACAAGTCATCATAGACCTGGATAGGTTCACTCATTGTTAATGCCATGGATAAAAAAGTTTTGTACAGCGGACTCTTTTGAATTCCAAAATATCAGCGAATTCATGTGGGTTAAGTCTGGTCTAAATGGCTCTCTCCCCTCCCCTGTATTTGGATGTCGTCTGAATTTACTTTGCCCTTGTAACAAGTATAATTTCACTTGCAGGATGATTAATGAAACCTGGTTACAGTATCCTGCGGTACGAGAGTTTCACATCGCAACTTCAAAAAATCGTTCGTCGCTGCGGATGACTACAGTCAAGTAACAACCGCCTACAATGTGAAAGGAATTTCATGGACTTCTTCGACCGACACCGTATCTCGTCGTTAATCTCGTTTTAATGCGGAACGCTCCGGTGGCTGTGGGAAATCGACTACAAATGGACATACTTCCGACAATTACGACCCGAAGGATATTCAACTCTACTTTTTGCTGGCGAAGGACTCGTGCTGGGATGTTTTTTTTATTCATCGCGAACGTAATCGTGTAGCTTAGGATGCAGAGAATAAGTATGAGCGCAAAATAGAACGTTGGACCCGCCCAGGCAAATTTTCCCCTTGTTTTAACCCTGTGAAATCGGCCGTTTCATTGGGCTATAGGTGGTTGTCTGGAACTGTGTAATGGACGAAAAGTGGTTCGAAAGCTAGTTAAATGTGAAGTAGTATAACCTCGGTCATGTATCCTATATATATAAATGATCATAAATAACAGAATCGAAATATATTTTTTGCGTGTACGCACTAGGAATCTATATATAAATGATCATAAATAACAGAATCGAAATATATTTTTTGCGTGTACGCAATAGGAATCTATTTAAAGTGCACATATATTAATCATGATTATATGAATCCATATACATATGTATAAACAAATCAGGTAGCCTATAATCAATCTGTTACCTTTTATCTTACCAATATCTGCAGTTATTTATGAGTTAGTATATGAATTAATGAATCAGATATATAACAGTTAGCATAAAAATCAACGAATCAATCAGCATAAACATTAATAATTTTTATCAATTCATATATGAAATTTTTTATCAGTTAAATTATGATTTTTTATCATGTTAATCTTCATTCTATGCAATTATCAGAGTACATTAGTATTTTCTGTAGCATAAGTATCTTAAAGAGATGAAGTGACAAACTGTATCATTATATATCACGTGATCACTATTATTTACCAATATCATTGTTTTATATTTTATTACTTGAATCAATTCATGTACACCATGAATTTTCATTTACTAATATATATATATATTCGCATAGTGTCTGTATCACACTCCTATAAGTCAAATGCAAGTCAAGTTTGAGTAATATTCAGTAGTTGGTTTTGGTAGCTGACCGAGCTAATGTAAGTGTTTACATAATAAAAATATGGAATGTTAGTCCATATATATAAAAGATTGCTTGCAGGAATGTGATCAGACTAGAGACGCTAAAGATGACGTATACAATAAAAGTAGGCTAAGATAACATGCCGTCACCTGTAGTCATTCAATTGTTTATAAACATTAGTCCAAGCTCCCTGCTTGAGACAACTACCGCCTACGTGATCTGTAGCGTGTCTCATTTGATTGTGTGTTCGTATGAAACTATGTCATTTGTATGTATGTTCATATGTTCGAACTACTGTCTGTTCCTTCATAACTTGTAACAGAGATGGTAGACAGGGAGAACAGAGTTAGCTATCGTCATTAGAAGACCTGTACCTCTTTACCTAAGCTTTATCATGTAGAGGAATAGGATTAGCCATCATCATTGGCAGAAGTGATCAAGCTATCGTTATTAGAAGACTTGTACAATCATATCTGATCTTCACCCATGTAAAACTTCAGAAGAATATATAATTTTTTTATACTTAGTGTTTCTACAAGAACCTCCTCACCATGAGTTTAACACATCGTCGTAATAACCAACAAGATAATACCGACTTCGTAAATGATCTACAAACCCCCAGACACTCCATTGAAGATGGAAGTGCAATACCCCAACCGACTTAGCGTAAGATTATCGCTAGTCTAACATTACCTCATAGGGCGCCTTATCATACAAGGCGCAAGCCCTAATATATATATATATATATATATATATATATATCTATATATATAATATATATATATATATATATATCTCATGCGTACACGTTGATGTATATATATAATTTTCTATTTAGTTTTTATATCAACTTTCCAGAGGCTCCCATCTCTGTTTTCTCTCCCTCTGTCAAATGAACATCAGGCGTATGTATCCTGCGTCTTGTAAAAACAAGGATTCAAGGGTAACCTTCCTTCCTTTATCCCCACCCCATTCTAGCCTTGAGGCCCTACACATCTCCCTCCTGCCCCCAACTTTGAAAGGAACCTGAGAGAGAATAATTTCTTTGTTGTTTTCCTCTGCTCTCTTTCTCTTTCCTTCCTCACATACTTATTATTTATCTCATTTACGTCAGGTATACTCATCTGTATTCATGTTTTTTTTTTTTTCAGAAGTTGCTATTGAGCACATCTTCTAATTTGGTTTGTTTGTTACAGCTGTCTTATGGTTTATTGTTTCTTTTCGCATTCTCTCTTTAAATTCAATAAGTATTTTTTTCCCGTGTCTTGTTGACATATTTTTTCTCTTGAAAATTTCAAATTGGTATTACCTGCAACTTTACATCCTAAACTTCTTTTTCTTCAAGTATGCGTCCTTTTTTCACGCGGTGCTTTCCTTGTTGCAACTTCCCTTTCATTTTTCTCGACCCCTTCTATTCTGTCGCTTTGATGACATCATTATCCAGAATTAGTTATCTCGCCTCTGAATTCCAAAGGGAGCCCACCCTTTGTTTCACCACAGAGTCAAGAGTTAACAAGAGCCTCCATTCCCTTGCTGTTATGGTGAAGGATGAATATACCCAATTTGGCACCTCTGTATACAACAGGAAAGCTTATGAGGGAAGGAGAATGCTTGAATGCCAAAGGTGATTGCAGCGAGGTTTATAAACGCTCATTTGTATCTGCTTAAGTTTGTCGAGTTTACAGACAATATACCGCTCGGAGCACAACCAAAATGGAATTAGGTGGTATCCGTCAACTTATCAACGACTGAGTCTATCAGCGCAGAATGACAGACACGCGCATAAATAATAAAATGTGGTGTTTCAACATTATAGCAAACTCCCGTGGTGGTGACCTATAGGCACTCAGGTCTATGGACTGATATATAGACCAACTTTTTAGCTTCTTGCTTGTCCATCCTCTCCAACTATTACTCTGCAGAACTGTGGGATTTTCTCTCGGTTCCACCTCTAGATCCTTATGCTTCATCTCCTTTAAATTCTGGGTCGCTTTGCCTTGCTGTGCAACCACCCCAACCCGCCCTCTTTTCGCAGTGTTAAGTGGTGAAAAGACGCGAGTACCCCAGTGCTTGGCTTGGCAGCCTAAATTTCATTAATCATTAATTAACAAGCGAAAGAAATGTAAGACCAGTAACGATAGAGACGCGCTATATTAAAACAACAAAGAGGCGAGTTTCGTCCAGTGACCTCAACGAAAAAGTTAACCTGACGTAACATTGTAAACCTAAGCTGACCTCATTCTTAGTTATCGCAAATAGTTCAGTATCACTGAAGGATAAAAAAAAAAAAAAAAAAAGATATTTGATCACTTATATATGGATTTTCTTGTCCAGATTTGTTTGTATGGTGTTTTTACGTTGCATGGAACCAATAATTATTCAGCAACGGGACCAACGGCTTTACATGACTTCCGAACCACGTCGAGAGTGAACTTCTAACACCAGAAATACACAACTCTCACTCCTCAATGAAATTGCCGAGAATCGAACCCGCGACCACCGAGGTGGGAAGCAAACACCATACCAACCACGCCACTGAGACGCTTTCAATGTGATGCACGCACTCACTTGTAATACAACAGTTAGCCTTCGGCCCCGTCTTTAGGAACGTAACCAAAGGCATATATTCTCTCTCTCTCTCTCTCTCTCTCTCTCTCTCACATACTTTTGCTCTATATCCATCATCATACTTCATGCCCTTTTCTCACTGCATTCCTGCCCAAATTCCTCTAGCATTTGAGCCAACGTGTGCAGGGTTTGCTTATGGACGTCACTGGATAATAATGCTTTTAAAACGCTTGTCTCTATTTTGACTAAAATAGGATTGGAAATACTCATCGTAAATGGATATGACAGACCTCATTTAGTTTTTATATATCTTTTTATTCTGTACGTACTAGTCAATCAGCAGTCATTACTATGTTTTAATGGAGTCAGTGACTAATCCATCAGCGATATAATGTAATTTAACATATTTTAAGCACGCCAGACTGGTTTTCGGGAATGTTTTAGACAAACGATAGATGGTTCGTGATGTTTATTTTCAAAGCTTAACACAGAGAGAGAGAGAGAAGAGAGAGAGAGAGAGAGAGAGAGAGAGTACTACATTACGTTATGAGCATCTACCGGTATTACCTCAGTGAGAAAAGGTTTACCTCGTCCATTCAAGGCCCTCCAGTTTTAACGTTATGTTCAATCTCTCACTCCTCTTGCTCTCACTCTAGGTGATTAACACTGATTAAACTATAGGCTACAAGAATATTTCGTTAGCCAGGAGCACAACACAATTAGAGGATTACTGAAAGGGTTCGTCGGAATATGACTAACCCGTTATCTATGACTAAATTCCTCTCTTGAGACATTTACTCTTGTGGAAACGCGAAATGGTTCCATAGCATAAGAAAAATCTAGTTGCAACTTTCACTCCCCTACCATGGTTACATTGTGCTGCCAAGAATAAACGAGTAAAATATGCGGCAATCGGGTTTTCTGTACAGCGTATAATACCGTATGAGCCGCGGCCCAAGAAACATTCAAGCACGGCTCGCTGTTGTGGCCTGTTCTATAGCGTTGCCAGACGCTCTATCATGGCTAAATTTAATTTTAAATAAAGTAAAAAGTACAGAGGCTACAGGGTTGAAATATGGTATGTTTGATGATTGGAGGGTGGATGATAAACATACCAATTTGCAGCTGTCTAGCCTCAGTAGTTTTAAGATCTGAGGGCGGACAGAAAACGTGAACCCGAAAAGAAAACTACAAAATGAATAACATTTGAGGATATTTAACACTCATTTTTGACAGAGAATGAGACTTTAAAAAATCTATCCAAGTTTCGGCCCTTTTCAAAAGAATCGGTATTTTCCCTATTACCTGCTGGTGATATCCACAAATCATTATGCGGAAAATTCTGTCTTTATATCAATGAAACAAAATTGTATAGCTTTTGTAGCCCATACCGAAAATCGTCCTTAAATCTCCGGAATGTTTTCCAAAAATTAAACATTTTATAGCTATAGGAGAAGTAAGAAAAAATACAACGGAAAATCTTTGCTGGTAAAATAATGAATGTTTAAACTCTCGGTGTCCCCTTGCTAACAAGAGCAGAAAAATGACGAAGAATATCAAGCTGTTTGCTTCGATTTTCTTCTGCAGCCACCTATTAGTCCTCGGTGTTTACCGGCCGAAAGCAAACAAGGCCATCAGCTGTGCCCTTCATCATTACCGAGGGAGCTTAATTACCCTGGCGGGTCTCGAAAACATATTGAATAATGCAAGCCTTGAAAAAATACCTGAAGACTAACCAGAAAATAAACATCATTCGCCTGTCAATTCTATCTAATTAACCTCAGAATAGAATAGACCCTGACTGCTATAACCTAGGAAAGTTTCTTGTTTAAACATATAAGTTATGAACTAGCCAAGACCTATCCCTGGTAATTGTCAACTCATGATCATAATTATAATGCTTTGACTGAAACCTAACTTTCTAAAGAGCAGCTAAAAATTAATCCATTGAAAAGAAGCGAAACTTCTACAAGGCAATTCCTTGTGCCGACAAGTTTTACTTCTTATAGATTGATTAAATTTACAACCATCTTGCCACAATTTACCACGCCATAGGCTTCTTTGTCGGCACGTACATACGTAGTAGGTGTGAGTGTCTCTGTGTTAAAGGTCTCAAATTACTAATCTATCTCCGGAACTTGAGATGGCTCTCTCTTCTCTCTCTCTCTCTCTCTCTCTCTCTCTCTCTCTCTCTCATGCCCATAAGTGGATATACTCCAATCTCTCTCTTTCTCCTAAAAGGTTATCCATTCTAGTTAACATAAACAGATACATTATATCCTGTATATCGCTTTTCCTTTATCCATCTCATACGCAGGGTTTATACCCCTGTCTAAAATATACACATGCACACTCACACATACGCCAACAGGGATGACTAATTTTCTTTATTCTCTTTCTCTCTTTCAAAAGTAATCTCTCTCTCTCTCTTACTCAAACACACATACACAGAAAAACTCTCTCACAAAAACAGAGATGACCTACTCTTCTCCCCTCTCGTTCTTTATCTGACCAGCGGAGACGCCCATTTCTCTCTTTCTTTCAAAACTATCTCTGTCCCTCTATTGCAAACTAGCATCTCTCTCTCTCTCTCTCTCTCTCTCTCTCTCTCTCTCTCTCTCTCTCTAACACAGATACACACACAAACACACGCTCAGAGTAAGATCGAGTATCCGGCGACTATAGTAATTAAATCTCTGGAGTCCTGCTCTTGTTTTGATAAAACAGGACATTCGGAATTGCAGGCAATATCTGACATACGTGCTTGGACCTCCGCTACAAAGCTCTGAAAGCGCATCTGTCAGTAATTAATTCTTCCCGGAATGTAATAAAAACTAAATATGTGATATACCACGAGGGAGTTCGCCGGTCCTTCGTGGTGTCTCCGGCCGGCGTGGTATGTGGATTGGCTTGACGCTCATTTCCTTTTAGTCTGCGTAATGTAGGTATCGTTAAAAAGAAAAGCCCACATTGCCATGATATACGTGTATAGATATCGATCTATCTTGATTTATAGATAGATAGGGTAGGTAGAATAGTGACATACAAGATTAACATGCAAGTTTATGTCAAAATTGTGTCATAGGTATATTTATATATACACAAACATACATACATACATACATAACATACATATATATATATATAAATATATATATATATATATATATATATATATATATAATATTATATATGTATATATATATATATATATATACAATATATATATATATATATATATATATATATATTATATATATATACATATATATATATCTATAATATATAAATATATATATATATATATATAATATATATATACATTATGCAGTGCCCTAGATCTAATTGGGAGTGCTCTGGAGAAACAGCAACCTATCAATTCCTGCCGCATTCATATTCTAACTGGCTAATAGTGGATGAAATGCTTGTGCAAAAAACTTCAACAATATTAGCTTGCATTTACTCTTGTGTCCTATCCAAAGACACAGAGTAACCCTGATAAAAATTATAGTTCATAATATGGATATGGTTGGTCAGGGAGGTTCAACAAGAGGACTGAAGGTGACCCCTTCCACCCCCGACGCTCAAGACTCCCCTCTCAACGTTGGGGTAGATCTAGTGAGATTACATCATCCGTCGATGAAATATAAGAATTTTGAAGTCTTCAACTTTCAAAGGGGTTAAAATTATAGTGCTCTCAAATAATACCTTGACCTTTGGGAACTTATGGGCATACAGACAGACCACCGAAGCAAATAGGTAGACAGACAGGCAGTCAAATAAATAATAAACTCACAATAAACTGAGGGTATAAATAATAGATCAAGTTTTTTTTCGAATAATTCTGCAAAGTTTTTTGTACTAAAAAGGATATAAAAAATGACAATTATTAGAGACAACTGACACACGAAATTTCAGAAAAAAGATCGACAGCAGTAAGCTGTCTAAGGGCTGAAGCGAGTAAAATATTTGAAATTTCCAACAGTGGTTGCAGAGAAGAGGAGGAAAGGCTTTGTTAAACAAAACACCTATAATAACTGTTGTTAGTCACTGAAAGAAGAGATGATTAAAGAGCCACAGATCTAGTAAATTTAAGTTTCTTATTTGCCGTTCTTACATACAAATAAAAAAACATTATCTGTACATAAAAAGATTGATATCGACAAAGGACTGCTGGAGGTTAAGAAGTAACCTACGTTCCAACCTCCAAAATGATTTACAGTTTTACAAGATTTTAGACAACGGATTGATAACTGCTTTGGAAATGTCTTTATGTGGGTTCACAATTGCTGATGAACTGAGTTAGAGATGTATTATCAATTAATTTGATTATATCATTATTTGCTTGAATGATTTTCAGAGTGATCTTTATTGAACTTTACTTTGGGAAGAATGTGATAGTTACAGAAAACGTTTACGCTCTTATAATTGACCTAAAAATGTCTTAGACCAGAATTTAACATATACCATGATATATTTGACTGACCGAACCATTATTTGATAATATTGTCAGAATTCAAGGTATTGTCACCGATCTCTCCACAATATTTTCGAAATTAATTTTGCAAACAATAATTATATGACTATAACTGAAGTTTTCATCTTTCGGAAAATATTTAACAAAAATACTTAGAGAAGACTCTTGGAAAATGCTTCTGCAATGCTTCATAAATTGTACTTAGAGCGACCACATTATGCTAAGAAATGCTCTCATAATTTTTCAATAATCATGTCAGTTTGGCATTCCTGTTAAGAGGACAATTTCTCGGTTTTCTTCATAGTATGAAAATTTGGCAATAAAGCCAAGCACTGGGGTACTTCAAGCGATTTAGAGGTTAAGATGATAAGCAGAAGTTGCAGCGCTTGAGCAGGAAGATGAAAGAAAGGTAGTTGGAATGGAGTTAACGCAAAAGGCTAAAAAGTGGCTGCAGCTGGGAGCCGAAGGGACTCTAAAAACAACCTTTAGTAATAGTGCAGCAGATAAGTAGAAATATACTTCAGTTTGTGCTACAAGGATGAAGTTAGGCACACGTGCTCATTTTATCGCAAAATTTCAATATGGTCGTTGGTTGTTTCGATTTCTGACACTTGAAGTAAATAATTGTTGAAATAAATACATCAATCATTATTCAGATAATGTCTTCCCGGGTAGAAGAGTTCATTGAAGATATCATCAGAGCTCCTACTACTATATTTACCATTGTGATAAAGGTGGCGTACAAAATGGCTGACATGAAACATTTTGCTTAATAACTCTACAACTAAAAAAGATAGAGACATGAAATGTTTAACTATGCCTACATCTATGAGGCCAGAGAATCTGTTTCTAGCATTTCTATCGGGCTATTATCCATATTACACCTTGGAAAGGTACCCCATAATGCTACAAAAAAGTATACAAGCACAAGACTATTTTTGATGGTTCTGTAACCAGCTTATTTTGAGAGAAGTCAAAACTGTTCTTCCTGGTGGGCTAGTATAATGAATTTGGATTATCAGCCAAGCCTTTCACAAAATCCTTGTATGAAGACTCCTTTCTCTAAGTGAGTATGAACAACCTCAGGTGAGCTATGATGAGCTACATCTTTGGAGTCCAGTGTAAACAAATCTGCACTGTCTTCCTGGAAAGGGTTTCCTAAGTCTTGTAGGACCTGAGATAATTTCTGGACACTTTCCAAGAATGTCTGCTGGGCATGTGGAGTCTGCTTATGGTGAAATAAGTTATCACTAGCCTCTTTCATTTGTGCCTCAGTTTCATAGAGGGACACCACATCATCTCAAGGCCAGAGATCATCTATCTCCTTAGGGCTGATGGATTTTCAGTGAGCCCAATTGCTCCACAATCACCCTTAATGGCAGCATTTGCGTGTTCATGTGTCTGATCAAGAGTAAGCACTGACAATTCATGACACACGTCAGCAACTTGTAAAGACTGCAAGCAGTGACTTGGTGCATTTGTCGTGTTCTAGTAACACTTGAGATAGAGATGAAGGAATCCGCAATGCCTGAAGAAACAACACCTGCTTCCACTAGGGTACCAGTCCAGCCACTGTCCTAGAGCAAAGAACCAAGGAACCTAAGGGCAGCCATTTCAAAATGGAGATCCCCAAACGTGACAACATGTTTATCTTCTCCATATTTACCCAGCCACTGCCGCTGAACCTGTTTTGCCAAGGCATAGATTGGCTGGCCTGCTGTCATAACAGGCAGTTGCCTTGGGTTCAAGTATACAATAGCATCACTCACTGTCTGTATTACATGGTTCACTGTAGCTACAAAGTGAACTGGTCATGAGAAGTGGCAGCAAAGAAGTGATGCTCACTTCACACTCAGGTTTTCTTTTCTGTGATGCATGGTCAGCTTACCAGAGTCCCATCTACCTCCTCAGTGACCAAGACCTTCTCCAGCTACTCATGCTCCAGGGCCAGTTGTGTTCCTACGACCCAGCAGGTCTGAGACTGGCTTTGACACTGCATCACTTGGTGGTGTTAGGCTTTTGGACTTGAAGGAAGCAGAGTGGATATTTGTGAGTCAGGCAGCTCAGGTAAAGATTTTACCATCTCTGGCCCAAACTGTACTGAGATGCGATAATTTAAGGTTTTTGGTTGGCATATTGGATGCCATCTTTCTTTAGATGTGCTATATATGCAATTTTAACAGAAACACATTTTACTTTTGCCATCTAGAAAAACGGCAACCATTGCGGAATTCTGAGTGGATAGGCAGTAATTTTTAAAAAGTGGCCTATAGAAAAGACAGGCACCAAATTTCAGGCTTATATCATTATATTTTAGTGGAAAAATTATTTTGTCTACTGCACTATAATGCCTACAGTGCCCCATTAGAGGTGCACTACCCCCTCCGGGATTATCTTCGTAATATTACACCCGAAGTAATAGTTAAATGAAAGGAAAAATACACCAGATGTACATTTATTCCTCATTCATTTTCCTGTGAACAAGAGACGCCTCCGACTACAATTGCAGCAGAACAACATTAATTTCCTTTAGAGCTCATCACCCATTCAACGTTCACATTACATTCGAAAAAAAGAGGAATTCCCCCCAGTTTCTAGCTCTTCCTTATCTCTTTAATTAAGGGCAAAGTCTTCTCGCCAAGTTGGGCCTTCTGGTGTCAGTTGATACCGATTCATAGATGGCATTCCGTTTCTACTCCATAAAAAGACTATAGTTTCTCCTTTCCTTAACTTAGTTGTATATTAAGGTTTTCATTCATTGACTTTACTAAATTGAAGAGTTTTTCAAACCTCATCATCGAGTTGATATACACACACGTACACACATTTATACACACAAAAAACACCCATACATATACATACACAAGACAGATTATATATAATCTATATATATTATAATTATATAATATATATATAATATATATATATATAGTATATATTATATATATATATTATTCGAGCTACAAATGTCCTTTAATATCTAATTCGCTCTACATCGGCCCTGATTTATTTTTCATATATGTAAGCCGAAGGGGAATTTTTTTAGTTGATAGAAATTATTATCAACTAAAAAATTCCCCTTTAGTTTACAATATAAGGAAATATATCAATTCCGAGTTAGAGCGAATTAGATATTGAAGGATATTTGTCGCTTGAATAATTTATATGAATCACGGTGATGTGATAATTATTCACATATATACGTATGTATATATATATATATATAAAGATATATATATATATATATTATATAATATATATATATATATATATATACGTATATATGTGAATTATTGTATGAATCACGGTGATGTGCTAATTATTCACATATACGTATGTATGTATGTATATATATATATATATATATATATATATATATATATTATATATATATATATATATATATATATATATATACTATATATATATATATATACATACATTACATACGTATATAAAAGGTGAATAATTAGCCACAATCACCGTATTCATACAAATAATTCACACACCCACACACATATATATATATATATAATATATATATATATATATATATATATATATGTATATATATATATATATATATATATAATATATATATATATATATATATATATATATATATATATATATATACATACGTATATGTGTGAATAATTAGCCACATCACCGTTGATTCATACAAATAATTCCACTATATACGTATATATATATATATATATATATATATATATATATATATATATATAATATATATATACGTATATAGGTGAATAATTATCACATCACCGTGATTCATATAAATTATTCGAGCTACAATTGTCCTTTAATATCTAATTCGCCCTTTCTCGGAAGTGATATATTTTTCTTATATGTAAACCGAAGGGGAATTTTCTAGTTGATAATAATTTCTATCAATTAAAAAAATCCCATTCGGTTTACATAAATGAAAAATATATCAGTTCAGAGAGAGAGAGAGAGAGAGAGACAGACAGACAGACAGACAGACAGACAGACTACATATAACTGAATAGGTAATCGGATATATACTCAACTTATGGGAGGGAAAAGTTATCTAGGAAAACAAAATTGAAAAGGTGACCGGGATCCTAATGGTGGAGGGTGTAAGAAACGTTTAGGTTTTATTAAAGTTTGATATGTTTGTGTGTGTATATATATATATATATATATATATATATATATATATATATAATATATATATATATATATATGTGTGTGTGTGTGTGTGTGTGTGTGTGTGTGTACATACACACACACACACACACACACATATTATATATATATATATATATATATATATATATATATATATATATATATATATATATATATATATATATATATATATATATATATATATATATATATATATATATATATAAACACACACAAACATATCAAACTTTAATAATAAAACCTAAACGTTTCTTACACCCTCCACCATCAGGATCCCAGTCATCTTTTCAA
>NC_061107.1:21431448-21433948 GCF_015104395.2 Macrobrachium nipponense | reverse complement strand
CATTATTATAAAACTAAGATTATGCAGCTTTTTGTAATCTTAGCAAACAAAACCCTATCACTAGGATGTCAGCATCTTAACATACACTCCGTCACCATCTTTTACCGCTTCGGAAATTCTGGCATGTTTTAAATGGAATAGCAATTCCTTTTAGCAATAAGGTCATCCACAATCTTCTGCTTGTTAGTTTCGAAAGGTAGGTCTGAGAAATATACTTTTAAAATATTATATTTTTCCCGTTCGCGTGGCCTAATTCCTTTTTTTCAGGTCCTGGCATATATAGCATCCTTGTAGTAATTATACTTTGTAAACATTTATCTTCAACGACCAAAACCATTTCTCCTAAAGAACAGAGCACCTGTCTGACTACAAGGTATTATTCCTCTGGCACTTTTATGAATGATACTAATTTAATAAATGCTAAGGTGTAGAATAGACCGAAAACATATTTAGGTTTGAAATGCATCTAAAGGTCAAACATATTATAGTTTGGTTTCATATGGACTGTGGATAGCCTGAACAATTTGAGCTCCACAGAAATTACCATCCAATCATGAATTTGCTCACGAGTCTTTCGAAAAATCCTCCCATACGATTTCCACCTTGTTCGTATCCTTCATCGACGTAGCCGTGGCCTCCTGAATTCGGGCTACCATAACTTCCTGAATCAGGAGCACCATAACTCACTGAACTCATTTCACCATAGTCGTCTGAATCCACGTGGTCGTGTGGTACCATTCTTTCTCTGCCTCCTCCAAATTTCCATCCAATGAGCGTTTCAGAAATCCCTCCATTACCTCTTCCTTCTCTTCCCCCTAATCCTCCAAAAATTCCTCCAAACAACCCACCACTTTGTCCTCTTCCATGACTTCTAAGTCTATTTCCACCTGTACCTCCGAATAGACCCCCAAGAAGGCCTCCACCTTGTCCTCTTCCTCGATTTCTTGATCCACCTCTAAATTTACCTCCAAAAAGTCCTCCAAATAACCCACCACTTCGGCCTCTTCCTCGACCTCTTCCATGCCCTCCGAAAAGTCCTCCTGATCCACCGAAAAGTCCTCCAAATGGTCCACCGCCTTGACCTCGTGCTCCACCTGGACTTCCATAATCGCCACTTTGGTGGTTTCTGCGTCCACATTTCCTGAAGATTTCCAAGAGGAAATGGCAATTTTGACCACTAGATGCCATTGCTTCGGGGTTCCATTGGTCATCCTGCCAAAAACGTGAGATTTCTCAGGATATTAAAGTTACGGGGACTAACTACTACCATGTGGAGTTATAAACTCAGGACATCGCTTTCATATGTTGGCAGGTAATGATAAGGTTAATCTTTGAGGCACTATAATGAATTTGAATATGTTGCCAATCAATTTTTGGGGTATGACAAGAAAGGGCTTCGTTTCTCTCTATGTGGTTAAGGTTTCCAAGAAACTCGTACGAATTCCTACAAACAAGGGGTAAAAGGGAGATCATAATGTATTTCAACATCTTCCATTGTTTTAGCCACACTTCTGCTCTGCAAAAAAAAAAAAAAAAAAAAAAAAAAAATCTATTAGTAAATCATGGCTTATCTTCTCTTTCTCTCTTTCTTTATGATATGAATAGCAATAATTTCCCATATATATATACTATATATATATATATCTATAATATATATATATATATATATATTATATATATATATATACATATATATGTACCTGTATACACATACTCATACACCGAAACATGATTACGTTGTGTGTGTGTGTGTGTGTGTGTGAAAAGTGAGAAAGAAAGAAAGAGCTGTATCTGCATTAAATGTTTTGTGATTAATAGGGTCTACGCTAATGTATAACTAACTGTCTTTCATCGTTAATGGCAACAGAAACGAACATAAATTTAAGATCATGCAAAGCACGCTATCACTTTATGTAAGCGCCAGTAGTAATGATAAATTAATTTGCCAGAAAAGATGAATTAGCTAACTTTTTTGCTCAAATTAAAATCAAACAAAACTGTTTATTTATCAGTTGAAAAACCTCATTTGCGAGGTAGTTGTAAGGGGTTGTGGGGGTTGGGGGTCGGGTGGTGGGGTGAAGGATGTGAATTTACTCTTTCTACCTCAGTTTATTAATGATTCTGAATCTCTAACAATATCTAGTGTTTCCGTTCACCACAAGTTCTCTTCGGTACATTAAACGAAGCTATCATTTAATGATGACAAAATACTAAGTATTGTTGTTAAGGTTTTTACTGTAACTACCTTTATAAAGGCTTACAAATCTTATGCTTTTGTCTTATCAGTACTAGATTATTATTATTCATATGGAACAAGCTAGCAGGGCCATTGACTTGAAATTCAGTTTTCGAATGAATACTATCAGTGCCTTTTGTACCTGTGCTGTTAGAATTAGTACGTGCTATTCACTTCTCTGAAAATCAGCATCCACATTCTGTACCACATAATTATTCCTTTTGACTGACAGAGTGGGGGGATTTTTTTCCCTGCAATATTATT
>NC_061107.1:21421486-21430948 GCF_015104395.2 Macrobrachium nipponense | reverse complement strand
CCCTGCAATATTATTGATGTCAATATTTACAAGATCTGTAAATATAAACCAATGACCTGGGGTCATGGCATTAGGAGGGTTCTACGCTATGCGCTGTCTGCAGTAGCCTGATCTAGCTCAAAGCTTTGTCAACATTTTTATGTTATGATAACTTTGCACAAACAACTTCCATGGGAAGCGGTTGACCTGTTAACCTACGCCGGAAACTTGTAACTTCCGAGCCGGCAGACTACGTATGTGTTTTTATATGAATTGCTGAGATAGCTAATGTTCCGCTATCGACGCGATGCTTTAGAATGGCAGTTCCACGCCAACGATCAAACATATCGGTCGTCCGACCGAGCTGCATCTCCTAGTATGGAGTTACAGAATAAAGTTGTTATCTTGTCAACTTGCCTGTTTGAATCATCTCCTCTAGTCAAGAAAGAACCTCTCTACTAAGATATCCAAGGGAGATGAGAGGGAACCAAACATTACTTACGGATGACAGCCGTAACGGAAAGAACAAAAAAGTCTATCGCCAAGCGATAAGACATTAGAAGTGGTGGCAGCGTATAAACGAAGAACATAATTAACAAGACCCATATCAGCCGACCGAAGGTCTACATGAACTAACTTCCACCTTCAACATCAAACGAAAACAGAGGAAAACGGATCTTCAATCAACGCAACAGTTTATGAAGACGCAACTATGTCCTTCATCGAGAGAATACAAGCATTTAACACTGACGTTTGAGCAACTGTTGTCACTTTCTTCGAGAATATACACCCGGGACGAGAGCAAGCATTGCAACATCACGGGGAAAAGAAGAAAGACAATGTTTTTTAAAGTAATTTTTTTTTTGTTATTCAAGGCTTGAATAGGTAGCAGTCCGAGCCTAATGTAATAATTACATTATTTATATAATTTACAAGATCTGTAAATATAAACCAATGACCTGGGGTCATGGCATTAGGAGGGTTCTACGCTATGCGCTGTCTGCAGTAGCCTGATCTAGCTCAAAGCTTTGTCAACATTTTTATGTTATGATAACTTTGCACAACAACTTCCATGGGAAGCGGTTGAACCTGTTAACCTACGCCGGAAACTTGTAACTTCCGAGCCGGCAGACTACGTATGTGTTTTTATATGAATTGCTGAGATAGCTAATGTTCCCTTGGAGATCCTTCTGTTTACGCCTTAGCCTACCCGCCAAGCAAAGATGTTGACGGCGATAACCAATATGGCCGTCACGCTGAACACGGCTAGCAGAATGTAGTAGCGAAGATTTTCTCCACCTGCATAAGTCGATGACGCGTGGTCATCTCAGCCAGTTGCGTCAGACGATGAGCTACTCGCGCGTTGTATGGAGAGGGTAGTGATGGGATGATTGTGGTAGCCCAGTGTAGTTCGCGAAATACGCCTTCTCACGTATTATCGTGTTGACCCCTCTGACGGTATAGTTTGTAGATGTCCCCGTACAACCATCGGCTGCTACGAAGACAGGGGCATGGGCGGTGGATGTGTCCGGACACACGACGTCGAATCCGGCCTTATCATAACGGATCCAGGAACCATATTCATCCTGTAATTGAATTTATTACCGTAAAAGGGATAAAGTTTTCCCCAGACAACCTTCGCTTGTATGAGAGAGAGCCGTTTAGCACTATGTCTAACTCACATGAATCCGTTGATATAGGATAGAATTCAAAGAGTCAGCTGTACAAATTTTATTATTCATGGCTTCTGAACAGTGAGTGAGTTTATCTAAGTCTTTTAATGACTGTAAATGATTTCTTATCAGAAGAAATCAGTACATGCCCCGTTAAATTGGATATTACTGGATTTGAGTTATTCGTCATAAAAGTAGGAAACGGTGCTATTTTGTATGATTGCCAAGCATCGGAAGAATCAAAAGGAATTGTGATCATAATTCTATAATTTTCTACGCTGACTGATATTAGGCTATAATAGAATTCTACTTTATGGGCATCCAATAAAGGAATATAACCTAGCTTCTCCCGTCCGTTTTCCAAAGTTAACGTCAGATCTTTAATAGGCATGAGGTGAGAGATAACACACCCTTTGTTGCTAACGTAATTGCTTCTACGTAATCTTTTGACTTTTCAATAAAATGTGATATTTTCACACGGATATGATCTATTTTCGAACTATAGTAAGCTAAAGTAGCCAGCAAATGTTGAACTTCCATGACCTGATCGATATTATTTGAAATGTTCATTAACGATATTCATTATTTGATTGATCGAAGATAAACTGGCTGCGAAGTTCTGATAAGGCCAGTTCCGTTTTGTGTTGCAAAAAAACTCAATTCTTTTATTTTGATTATTTATCTTGAGGCGATTTGAGATTCCTAAGCCTAGATTCGCAACTGATCCTAAGATGTTTTAGTCCAGCTAGAATAAGCGGGTTGCGGCGTTCAAGAGTATTGTGCCGCACAGACCACATCAGCAGGTCACGAGCGAGCTCTTCTGCCTCGGCGGTTTTTATTTTTGTATGGCATAAGACAAACATTTCCGCGACGCTTAATGTTTGAGCTAGTGAAATCTCTGAGTTAGCATGAAAATTACGTTCATGCATTTCCTTAAGGGAAATCCACCAAACCTCATCAGGTCATTCTTTAAGTTAAGGACGTCATCTTCAGGTAAGAAAATAGCATGCATATCTACTTCGATAACAATATTACTTGACACGATGAATACATCATCGATTCTCTCGATAATCGAGCCATGATTAAATTCTATGTCTTTAGTCCTAGCGCTCTTTCCATACAACAAAGATGTCTGAATACACAATATCACTCCCAACAATAACAGATTCATTTTTGAAACCTGCAATGAGTAAAACAGATGTAATAACTCGCGTAAAAGAATAGGTTTACATACAATATGATTAATAGATATATATATATTAATTTATTATACAAGTTTCATAAATACAACCATTTTTTCCCTCACTCCATCTACCTTTCTTTAGATTCTGATATGTGCCAATGGGACTATTCTCACATCAGTGGGTTTGGATACATTTTGAACCCTAACTCTATTGGCCGTTAAATTTTCTAAAATGTTAAACGGGCCTTCAAACTTAGGTGTCAGTTTATAATTTAAACCTTTACGCACGTATACTGTATGTATACCTGATCGCCCCCGCATATGTTCTAGTTGGCTTAGCTTAATTTTATCATGATTTTTTTTCATTATGATCTGTGCTTCTTCTAAATTCTTACGAATTATATTATATCGACTTATGCTTGCATCCATAACATCCTTTAGAGGATTTGATAAATTAGTTGTAGGCTTTAAGATGTGGAAAGGCGTTCGGGCCAGTATCCCATACACTGCCTTCAGCACAGCCAGGGGACATTATGAATTTTTGCGTATGCCTTTTGGTTTACGTTGTGCTCCTATAACTTTTACTCGTATGATAAACGTCGTGTTTGGAGACTTGTTGGGAGATATCCTACATGCCTACATGGATGACTTAGTAATCTTTTCAACACATTAGAAGAGCATTTACGTAAATTGGAGTTAGTGTTACAAAGATTAAGGCAGCATAATTTAAGGGTAAAGATAAGTAAGTGTGAATTTTTTAAAACAGAACTAGTCTATCTAGGTTTCACGGTTTCTAGTGAAGGTCTTAAAGTCGTCCACGATAAGGTGTCGGCTATCCGTAATTTTCCGATACCTACTAACGTCAAGGGAATACTACTCAATCATAGCCGCTCCCCTAACCGATCTTATAAAAAAGGGCGTAGATTTCGTATGGTCTGAAAGTCATCAACAGGCGTTCGATAAATTGAAAGATGAACTGTGTAGTTCTCCTATCTTGAAATTTCCTGACTTCGGTAAGGAATTTTTCATAGCAACAGACGCCTCAGACCTAGGAGTAGGTGGGGTATTGCTTCAACAATATGATAGACAGTTTTTCCCTATAGCTTTTTATTCACGTAAACTGAGACCTTCCGAAAGTAAATATGCGGTAATAGACAAGGAAGGGCTCGCTATTGTTTAATTCACTCGTGCACTTTAATTCATCTAATATACGGCTATCCCGTCAAGGTTCTCATGATCATAAGCCCCTAACCGACTTCTTTAAAGGCTTTAGTCACAGCCCCAAGCGAACTCGGTGGCACATGATCATTCAGGATTTGGCGCGAGGATCGGGTATTTACCTGGGAAAGCAATATTCATTGCTGACGCATTATCACGCAACCCCTCTTCATCTTGTACCGAGCCATTAGCTGAATAATAGATATCTCAACCTCCATGCCCGTTGTTAAAACTTTGTAGATAAGGAACTGTAATACTAGTTTAAAGCACCATGCATCATAGACTGTATTTACCTGGAACGCATCGCTGGCCTTATATTCAAATTTTTCTTTATTTGTTACTTTATCCACATTAATCCTTTCCATCCCTGCTTACTCTTTTTTCCAAAGGTAGGTGTTCTATTCCCCGAAAGTTTGCTTTGGAAACCAGTGCCTTTTTGGCTTGTTCCATATGAATGTAAGTCATTTTGAATTATAATAACATGATAATACCTATTTATAAAGCTGCCATTTCCAATATAAAATTATTCATAAACATATTCAGTCAGCGTGACCTCTATCACTCGCATTCAATTCATTCCACTCTCTCTCGCAGCTCGCTTTATCTGTGCTCTTAAAAGGCGCAAAATATGAGTGGATTTCTGGTTCAGAGAGCGGTTATTTATTTTTCTTTCCAGTGGCAGAAATGTTTAGCAAAACACAACACATGCATTTGCAAGGATTGCATAAAAATCCAATTTTTCATCTTTCTTTGGTGCGCGTTCCTTGCATCAGCTGCTGACGTGAGCAAAAGCGTTTCCATGTGGGAGTTTTTCCCCTTTTTAAGCGTTAGGGTTGTGGAGTATTTCATATCTTGAGGAAAATATTAATGACGTAATTAAATCTTAATATTTCTTCGCACACTGTCATATTTTTTTTATCAACTCAAGGAATTTGTTGCCATAAAATCTCTGACCCATTTATTCACGCGTGTCAAGGCCTTCGTCACTTCATGGGCAAAGCCTACGTCGTAATTCTTACAGAAAAATCGTCAACAATCACAACAGGAGAAATGAACTTACCATGCCTCCATCCCATCCTCCTCTTCCCCCTCCGCGGGCCCCCTCTCTTCTCCTCCGAAAATGTTCAGCGTCCTCTTCTTCTTAATGGCCTTCCGCTTCCTGCTCCTTCGATTCCCGTCCCATTCATTTGGGGCAAATCTCCCCCACTAATGCTCCCGGCGGCTTTCGCCGACATTGCTCCACTCCGACTCATTCTGAAGCCTATTCGACGTTCCTATTGTCTCATAGAGCTGAGACTTAATGTTGCTCGCAGACCACGATGGGCTATCTGCCTCTTTCCTAATGGTGTTTCGGATCACAGACTTACCTGGAAATGTAAGGCAGGAGGGGAAAAGAAAATTTATTTAGTACATTCATTGCACCTAAGCATATTTGCAATGTATCATTCTACTTCTTACTTCTGCTAAAATTTCTGAAAGTTACAGGAATCATGAAAGATCAAAACGCAAATATGCTAAGTTTCAAAAGCAATTGTAGTATAAATGTTTGTATCACGTAGGATATATGACATGAAGGAAGCCATAGGGGCAATGTTAAGAAAAGTGCAAGTGATTTAAATACACAACCTATAACACCCAAGTTGCAAAGTTGATAAATGATATATATATATATCTATATATATATATATATATATATATATATATATATATTTATTTTTACATATATCATGTGAGCTTGTGTACATGCAGGGCGTGTGTGCATGTATTTAAGTATAGTTGTGCATATTAAATGCACACGTACTGCAGACATAGAATTACAAACACACTAAACATACAGACAGACACGCACACACCCGTCCCTCCGCTCCTGTGAAAAAAAAAACAAGATGATGATTATCACCGCATTCCGAGTTGAATAACTGAATCATAGATGAATTCCGTAGGCAGAATGCCACCCCCCCCCCCCCCCCCCCCCCCCCCCCCCCCCCCCACCCCCACCCCCCCCCCCCCCCCCCAACAACTACAGTGCACAGCTGCTTGTAAGCCTACACGGAAGGGTCATTATCAATGCGTGCTGAACTTCAGTCTTTCGAGCACTATTGCTCCTCCCAAGTATTATAGCTCTTCCGTTCCATTAAACCTTCTACTCCATCTGTCCAGCAATTTTGTAGGCCTTCTGCAAGCCTTAAATAGAAACATTAACGACTTATATGTACATTCTTATTCACCAGCCTATCGTCCTTCATTCTTTCCACAAGACCAAACCAATTTTCTAGTACAGCCACGCCAACCCTTTTACCACGTTTTATCTTATCCACATTTTTCACTCTTTCATTGATTCTTACCCCACCTACACTAAATAAACATCTTATTCCAACAGCATAAAACAATAATCATTAAAAAATCAAACAAAGGCAATATCAGGCGTGGAGTCAAGCCCCGTCAGGTAATGGTTTTCTTGAAGAAAAATAATTAAATTTCTTTTCTTTAGACTGCAGTTCAAGGAGAGGTGGCTCCAAATCCATTCAGACACCGAAACGTCGTCTTCCTTCGACGCTCAAGGTGTGTCTTCCAAATCTTTTCTGACTGCTTGATTCACCCGCCCTACTTTCTCATCCAAATACGACCACGCACCTCTCTGTGTACATGTAAATTAAAAAGAAAAAAAACTCGTGTGTAGATGGACTACCCGCACCATAAGTTACAAACTGGAGTGAATCAAGCGTACAAAGCAGCAACGCTTTCCAAAGCGCTCTAATTCCAAGTCGGTGTACGTGGAAGAATAGGTAGAGGAACTATTAACCATTCTACCGAGAAGCATTACTTTAAAACGTCATCGATCATCAGCGCTTTCTCTTCTTACTCGGTAGTTTGAAGCCTATTTTAAAAGAACCCATACTCTTTCTTTGCTAGGAAGTTACAACGATTATACGTAAGTTCAGATTAAAGGTTATCGAGAGAGAGAGAGAGAGAGAGAGAGAGAGAAGAAGTTAAAATTTGAACCCCTTACCTTTACTTGTTAAATATTCTAACTAATAATATCCGATCTTCCTCATGCTATTTTAATTCAGAAAATCGTCTTTTATTACTATAACTTCGACTTTCATCTTTTTCTTAAAATGATTAACAAACGCCTTAAATACAGCGTTAGTCGTGGAAGGAAAAAATAGCTGTGTTATTTTTAAAAATAGTCATTAGATTTATCACTAATTAGGTAATCAAAGAACTGTAATAGATATATATATATATATATATATATATATATATATATATATATATATATATATATATATATATATATTCATATAACAATCTGCGTATCTCATGTTTACAGTAGACACATACTCTGCCTCTCCCTTAAACTTTCGGTTTAGTACATAATAGTCTCTCACCTGCCACCTCTCTCTCTCTCTCTCTCTCTCTCTCTCTCTCTCTCTCTCTCTCTCTCGTCGTAACCATAAATAGAGACCTCTCTCCTTTTGTTACTGTTCTCCCCAATGGCCTGGGTCTCCTTCTCCTCCCTTTCGCCCCATATCCCGATACTTCTCCCCTTTTTCTTCCTCGCTTTATCTGATGTCGTCTTTTTTGCTGTCTTTCTCTCTTATCTGTCCGTTACCTTTACCAAAAATCTCTTTGTTCTCTCTCTCTGTCTCTCCCTCTCTCTCTCTCTCTCGTGTTGCATCCGAGAAAGTGACATAAATCCCAGCCGATCGCTCACCATTAAAAGAGGCGAAATCCCCTTGTCGAGATGATAGCGCCCCTCGCCAGGCCTCTCCAGAGAACGTAAGTAGCGCCGTCCACACGATGGGGAGTTCCATGGCTCCTTTTGAAGACAAGGGAGATTACTTCTGATCAATTTAACGTGATAGGGAAGAGCTCAATCATTTAATGCTCCCCGATGAAGGAATTTGTCAGTTACTTCTGCCAATGAAACTGGGTTCGTTTAATAACCTGTCCTTTATGTGTTATGTGTCGACGTTTGATGTTTATTGAGATAAGAATAATTCAACGGTCATAATATCTTAGCAGATATGGGTAGAAGAATTGCAACAATTATCATATGATTCAATAGCAAGCGGTGCAAGTACTTTGAATCCATTGACCAAAATAAAGAGGAAGTAAAAAAAAAGAGGTCTTAATCCATTGTGGCTAAGAGACTTCAGTTCTGAGATTTAACAGGAATGAAATGACATTCAAATAATTCAGTCATTCTGAATTCACTGCACTCAATAAATATCTTGGAATTTTCGCTCTATTTCTTTTTATTCACAGATGTTTTAGGTACTTTTTCTTTATAGCTTACTGTTTTGCTCTTTCTATTTGCAAAATACCTAAAACAAACTTCCACTTCATTGAGAGAAATGAAGAAAACACATCTCAGAATATTTCAGTTTAACTTTCCGGATATCAGCGAAGAAAATAATATACTTCTTTTCGCCCCTTCAATTCCAAATAAAATGAAGTAACGTACGTCACCCGCACTGATGTCACTGGGCTGAGAGCAAAAGGTGGTTTGAGAAGTCATGTTGACAATCAGTTGCTTTTGTTCGACTGCAGTAACCATAAAGTAATGTTGACCTTTGACCTGTGTGTTTCCCGTGTCGTGTATGATAATCACCGGTTGCCCTAATACGTAACATTGCTATTAACTACGCGTGAGAGTTCATTGCAATACGGGGGAACTGCAATAGTAATGCAATCCCCATAAAAATGTTAGGAGTTCCTGCGTTCCTGATTCCTAATTTTTTTTTTTTTTTTTTGTTTTTTTATTGAATAAGGTACACACTTTTCTTTAGGCTTAAGTTCCTTCCATCAAGATGATTCGGTTTTTCGTTGAGCCGAAACTTGACAAGAACAGGTTCGTAGAATTCAAATAACTAACTAACTAAATAAATAAATAATGAAAAATATATAGAGAAATAAATAATATTAACATATCATTCTCACCATTGACATGTTTCGTGGATGTCAAAAGGTGATCCGTTAATTCACTCGTTCAGAAGGAAGTAAATGACATGGTGCAGAATTTGGATTGACATGGTAACCACTGGGTAACCATTAAGTGTCAGAAAATTACTCAGAGGCGGAGATCACGCTCAGTGAGGTAATGTTGCGTTATGTAACGTAAAGTTGCATTACACGATCTGGGATTTTATCAAGAAGACTTTCATTGTCACTGAAGAAAGATTGACCATATGCTACCAATCTCTTTCCCCATATCTCTCTCTCTGTATGTTGCACTTGGAATATTATGCATCATACACACACACATATACCCGTAATATATATATATATATATATATATATATATATATATATTATATATATATATATATATATATGTAAGTGCTACATAATACAAATATGGAATGTTATTCCATATATAAAAAAACTAAAACTATGATTTGA
>NC_061107.1:21406486-21416486 GCF_015104395.2 Macrobrachium nipponense | reverse complement strand
AGAGAGAGAGAGAGAGAGAGAGTGAGAGTGAGAGAGAGAGAGAGAGAGAGAGAGAGAGAGAGAGAGAAATGCCGGTAAATCATAATTATAAATCGAAAACATTAGTACAGCTAAACCAGACCGTCCTAATCTCGGACGAGGTTTAATGCCAAAGGGATTTGGCATTTTTCGTGCCTGATCCCCAAACAGGACCTCATGACATTAGCTTCACTCCGAGGACATTAAAACTTCGGGAATATCTTGCTCCGGACAACATTTCGCGAGACACAGGAAATTAGGGGATGAACTAAAGGACAATATCTGATCGAACCCCCAATGCCGAAAGGCTGTTAGGATTGTTCCTCATAATCATAATAAAAAATTAACGATTTTCTTAATCCAAAGTTACTGGTTGTTCATTCCAGTTTTATTAAAAAAATGTTTACTCTTTATCATCAAAACAGTTTCTGAAATAGTAAGAGGACTGTTTATCACCAATATAAAAAGCTTTACTATTCGACATAGTAAAAACTTATCAAAATAAGAAAAAATAAAAAAATCCTAGCTAAAGGACGGAAAGGGATTCTGACAGAAATTTCTAAATGAAATGCAAATTCGGTTACTTTCAAAAAGGCAAAAAAAGGTTCGTTCATCAAAATATATATAAAAAAAGAGTAATAACCTCTTGAGCAAAAGAATGTCAGATGGAGAAATCCTAAAGCATCCTAATATGAATAAAAAAAAAACAGTCATAGCATCTTAAGAATTTCTAAAACGGACAGTATAATACCATTGTTTTTTCCTTCCCTCAATCCAACAAATAGACAAAAAGAAAGGGATATAAAAAGGAATTGAGTCTAGAATATTTTAACAAAAAGATATATAACAAAACTTAGACTATACGTTCAAATACGAGAAAGAACTACACAGCACATCTCGCATTTTCTAGTTCCGCAGCGAAAACTCAGACCGAGGAACAATAAAGAAAAGAGAAGCACGAAAGAAGGAGATTTTTGCTAAACAAGAAGGAAACTTAAGCGCCATTCCTTGTCGTCTGCTTTTTAATTGGTGTTATATTTCACAGGCGGTCCTCTGTGTATCAGATATTTTGTTTTTACATTATAAACAGTAAAGATCATTAACGGGTAAAGCAAGCTTCCGCAGAATAGAACGCGCATTTTGAAATAAAGAGAAAGTGGAAAGAATATAATGATAAATAGCAAGGATAATAAGCCAATAGACAAGTAAATTATGCTCGTGTTTTAACAATAATACAAATCAGAAAAACTTAGTAATTACATGTGGCTTTGGAAAACGATTACCAAGTCTTCAAATTAGAGTTCCTGATTCATTAAGATACAAGGGAAACTTCTACACTTTTGAATTAAAGAGGAGTGAGAGACCTCTGGCAGCGGGTGGTGTGACATTAAGTTACTTAGGGAATATGTATATAATAACGCCCTGCAAAGCGAGTTATTCGCACGAATTCTTTGTCTTTAGCTATTAAACGATCTCATATGTATTGAAAGGTGTCCAGATAAGGGTGCTTCTCGGCAAGAATCAAATTCTTAATCAACCTCTTTTTGGAAAAAAGAAGGGCAACGTCCGGCAGTTTTCTCTAAAGGATGAAAATCCAAGCAGATGGGTCGCATTCAAGCAGAACGGTGTTCCAACAAAGACAGGACGAAAGAAGAACTATGAACACAACTATTATTATTCATAAGTGTAGAAAACCTTATGAACAATAACTCGTTTTCTGAATGCACTTACGATATATTGTTCACATGCAGCAAAAAAGGAAAGCTCTGAGTCCAAGGGAAGACTAAACACTGGCCGCCATTCAGAATCATTAGGTGTAGTGCAGAAACAACATGGTACAAAATGTTATTCAATAAAGCCCTAATTGGCTGAAGTTCAGTTTCATGATCTATAAATTACACAATATACTGATAGCCCTGATAATTCTGTTGAGGATTTCGGTAATTTTATGTCTCTTTTCAGTAAAGGGCGCATGGCTTAACGCGGTCGCTTTGTGAGTGTAATAAATTAAATTAAATTAAATTAAATTAAATTAAATTAAAGTGACTCAGCCTCAGTCATTTGTGAAACGACCCCTCTTTATTGTTAACTGATTAACAGTATATGGTATATTCCTGTCCCTCGCTTCTAGATTATGTCACCAACCCTTTCACCCCTGCCCAAATGTGCTCCGCATTTTGGCAAGAGCAAGAGACCGTGAAGGAATAAGGCCAGCTTAAACTTGTGGAGCTGCGCATTTTCCTGTCAAAATGGAGACAAAGTATACTGCTTCACAGATGGTTCTTCGACTATCATCAATCCACTTGATCCGTAAACAATAAACTAAAGACAATACTTTCTGCATCGAGGAATCTTAGCAGAGCTTTCATAAGTTATTCCTGATTACTCACAAGTCGATTATGTTAATTGCACCGTTGTCACCGGGGACAAGAAGTAACGTAGAATTTCTTTGGTTATAAGCGTCAGCGTTCCATGCTGAAGATCCATTGTTGTTATCAATCAACTTTAGAAAAGACGAACTGAGAGAGAAATGTGTTCAGGAACTCTACGTAAACCTGATCTGCTGCTGGAGACGGGAACGTGAAGCAAAGGGGAACACAAGGCAATCACTCACTGTGCGTACCAAACCCCATTACAAAATGCTGTGCCGTTTTACTCCTCATGCCCGTACTTACGTCTTCAATAATAACATTATCTTTCCTATACCTCGTTTACTTCATCTGTTCATCATTACCTTCATCCCAACACTTTCGTATTATGTACACTTTTCCACAGTCTGTCTTCCTCCAAAGTTTTCTCATGACCAAACCACACCAAGACGCGGTGAGTTATTATATCACCAACACTAATTTTTTTACTCCTAGTTATTGCCACATTTCTCACTCTTCCAATGACTCTACTTCTAGAAAAAAATCACTTTAATAACTACTATACTCCTTTAATTTAAATGCAGCATTCATAATCAATAATATAATTAATCCTATAGTGGTAAGCTGACTCAACTGTTCTTTCATACATTCTTCCCTTGTCCTCAACAGACACTTCGAATCTCCTATAATCTTTTTTTCACACACCCTGTTCCCATTATTTGCCTCGCCTAAGCTACGACTTCTTACTTCTACCATCATCCATTATAAATACTCCCAAATACCGATAATTAACCGATAATTACCTTGACAACCACTTTTGCCCAGAATCTCTAACATCTTTTTCGACTCACAAATACTTTCAGACTCTTTCATCAGTATCTGCAGTTTTTCTTCGCAATGCCCCATCAGTACAGCATCATCTGCCAAATTTAGCCATCACATAAATCAATCGCTCGATATTAAATGGTTCCTTTTCACCAGAATAGTCACCGTACGTCTGCATATTCTAATGCAAACTTCTTTTCAGTCATAGACACGTTCAACTGCTATGTATGTATACATATTATACATATACATTATACATATATATTTATATATCAGACGTAATTCAAATAATGGAAATCAATATTTAAGAACATAATACTACTCCGGCATTACGAAACTAAGTAGGAATATCCTTTTTAGAAGCTCAAAGAAAAAAAATGAATCCGATTAATTTAAACGTTCTTCTTAATTACGTTATTCTTCCGTTTACTAATTAGTTAATCAATGAACGTTTGATCTAAATGTAATTGGGCAATAATTGATATAGCTGTTCTCTCAACATTAGGTGCTTCCTCCTCTTATAATTTTATTTTCTTTATACATTTTTTACCAGTATGTGTATTCAACTTTCAATACTTTATTTTTATTCTGACAGTGGGCGATGATTTATTCACTTACTGAATAAATAATGTAACCCTCGTGCGACATCAATTCTCTCGTTCTCATAGTCGGTTCGAGCGCCAACACAGCCCTTCCATTTCTTGCTTTATGCTATGCCATTCAATAATGTTTTATCTAATAATAATAACTTAGATTTGGTGCCAGTGACTAAATATATTATTCACCCTGTTTTTTTTTTACCATCAATCCTTCTCAGCTCTATTTATAAATTTTGCATTCACTCGTTTTACTTTTTTTTCTGATTCCCGGAGTGGAGCTCACAAGTCGTAATAATAATAATAATAATAATATAATAATAATAATAATAATAATAATAATAATAATAATAATAATAATAATAATAATAATAATAATAATATGTGGCGCCGTGGAGGAGTGGGTTAGGTCCTCAATGGACTTAAGTCAAGTTAAGCAACATTGGGGCTGGTCAGTCGTTGGATGGGTGACCGCTCTCCTCGGCGTTGATTCCTTGGGAAAGGATCTTTACCATAATTTCCTCAGTCTACTCAGCTGTAAATGAGTACCTATCCCTGATGGGGTAAGGTCCAGCTATGGGTTAAATAGCAAAACTCAGCAATGATGGAAAGAAATGAAGGAATAAACGACAACGACGTAAATGGAACCTCTGGCAACAGAGGAGCTTCGTCCGGCAACCAGGTATTCAACCCAATTGAAGGGGAAGACGGTCAGGTACTTGGAGGTCGTCATCCAGCAACTGATCACCACAACGAAAGTAATCAACAGCTGAGATTGGAGCTACAGAAGCAAAAAGGAAGAAATGGACAAGAGAAAAAAATAAGGAAATATGGAGATGCTACATCAGAAGCAACCCGACGGAGAGAGGATATAGAAGAAGATTGGTCAACATCTGGAATGAGAGGAATAACACCCCCCAAACAGAGCAGAGGCTGGCAGACCAAGTAAGGAACATAAAGAAAAAGAACTGGCTCTCCCCAACAGAAAGAGAGGAACTGGACAGGGAAATGACACATGACACACGGCAACGAATTACACGAAGACGAACTGAGAGACGATGCCACAGAAGACGACAGGGAGGATGAGGTATCAAACAACGACACACGAAGAAACACCGACGAAGTAACAGAGAGGACGGAATGGGTAGAAAAGATTAGACAATGGATGGAGCCAGATACAGAGAGAACAAAGATCCCCTCCATGAAAGACTACAACACCAAGAAATTAAGGGAGAAAACAAGTGAGGTTCATGAAATAATGGGCATAATACACCACCAGTATCACAGAAACAAATAACTTGGTATATGCAGGAGCAAGATTAGTAGCAGAACTGATGGGGATTCGAACACCAACACCACCAGCACAACCAACCCAACTGAAACCAAAACAGCAACCTCCTTGGAAAAGGCGCCTGGAAAAGCAAATCATGGTGATGAGATCTGACTTGAGTAAACTGAAAGAGACGGCAGAAAAAAGGCTAAGAAGCAAGAAAACAAGGGAGGAACTCTACAAGAAATACAAAGTACAAGAGAGGGGACTAAACAACACAATAGAAGATGTAAAACAGAGGCTTAAGGCCAAAGCACATAAGATCCAACGGTACATGAACAGGAATAAGGGATACCACAGAACAAACTATTCGGAAACCAACCAGAAAGACTATACAGCCAACTAAGAGGGGGAAGACAACCACCCAGAATTCCTGAAGCCGAACAAAGTAAGAGACTCTGGGAAAACATATGGAGTAATCGGTCCGGTATCACACAAACAAACATGCAACATGGCTCCAGGAAGTCAAGGAAGAAGAAACAGGGAGAATAAAACAAAGATTCACAGAGATCACGACAGACACAGTCAGACACCAAACTAAAGAAAATGCCAAACTGGAAAGCCCCAGGTCGATGAAGTCCATGGATACTGGCTCAAAAACTTCAAGGCCCTTCACCACGAATAGCAGAACACTCCAGCATTGTATCTCAAATCACCATGCACCCAAATGGATGACCACAGGAAGAACATCCTTAGTACAAAAAGACAATCACCTGCCTACCAATAATGTGGAAGTTACTAACAGGTATCATCAGTGAAAGGCTATACAATTACTAGAGGAGACAAACACCATCCCCACCAACAGAAAGGCTGCAAGAAGGAAAGTGTAGGGGCACAAAAGACCAGCTCCTGATAGACAAAATGGTAATGAAGAACAGTAGGAGAAGGAAAACCAACCTAAGCATGGCATGGATAGACTATAAGAAAGCCTTCGACAATGATACCACACACTATGGCTAATAGAATGCCTGAAAATATATGGGGCAGAGGAAAACACCATCAGCTTCCTCAAAAATACAATGCGCAACTGGAATACAATACTTACAAGCTCTGGAATAAGACTAGCAGAGGTTAATATCAGGAGAGGGATCTTCCAGGGAGACTCACTGTCCCCACTACTTTTCGTAGTAGCCATGATTCCCATGACAAAAGTACTACAGAGATGGATGCCGGGTACCAACTCAAGAAAAGAGGCAACAGAATTAACCATCTGATGTTCATGGACGACATCAAGCTGTATGGTAAGAGCATCAAGGAAATAGATACCCTAATCCAGACTGTAAGGATTGTATCTGGGGACATCAGGATGGAGTTTGGAATAGAAAAATGCGCCTTAGTCAACATGCAAAAAGGCAAAGTAACGAGAACTGAAGGGATAAAGCTACCAGATGGGAGCAACATCAAACACATAGATGAGACAGGATACAAATACCTGGGAATAATGGAAGGAGGGGATATAAAACACCAAGAGATGAAGGACACAATCAGGAAAGAATATATGCAGAGACTCAAGGCGATACTCAATTCAAAACTCAACGCCGGAATATGATAAAAGCCATAAACATATGGGCAAGTGCCAGTAATCAGATACAGCGCAGGAATAGTGGAATGGACGAAGGCAGAACTCCGAAGCATAGATCAGAAAACCAGGAAACATATGACAATACACAAAGCACTACACCCAAGAGCAAATACGGACAGACTGTACATAACACGAAAGAAAGGAGGGAGAGGACTACTAAGTATAGAGGACTGCGTCAATATTGAGAACAGAGCCACTGGGGCAAGCAATATCTGAAAACCAGTGAAGACGAGTGGCTAAAGAGTGCATGGAAGAAGGACTAATAAAAGTAGACGAAGACCCACAAATATACAGAGACAGGAGAATGACAGACAGAACAGAGGACTGGCACAACAAACCAATGCACGGACAATACATGAGACAGACTAAAGAACTAGCCAGCGATGACACATGGCAATGGCTACAGAGGGGAGAGCTAAAGAAGGAAACTGAAGGAATGATAACAGCGGCACAAGATCAGGCCCTAAGAACTAGATATGTTCAAAGAATGATAGATGGAAATAACATCTCTCCCATATGTAGGAAGTGCAATACGAAAAATGAAACCATAAACCACATAGCAAGCGAATGCCCGGCACTTGCACAGAACCAGTACAAAAAGAGGCATGATTCAGTGGCAAAAGCCCTCCACTGGAGCCTGTGCAAGAAACATCAGCTACCTTGCAGTAATAAGTGGTACGAGCACCAACCTGAGGGAGTGATAGAAAACGAACACGCAAAGATCCTCTGGGACTATGGTATCAGGACGGATAGGGTGATACGTGCAAACAGACCAGACGTGACGTTGATTGACAAAGTCAAGAAGAAAGTATCACTCATTGATGTCGCAATACCATGGGACACCAGAGTTGAAGAGAAAGAGAGGGAAAAAATGGATAAGTATCAAGATCTGAAAATAGAAATAAGAAGGATATGGGATATGCCAGTGGAAATCGTACCCATAATCATAGGAGCACTAGGCACGATCCCAAGATCCTTGAAAAGGAATCTAGAAAAACTAGAGGCTGAAGTAGATCCGGGCCTCATGCATAGGAGTGTGATCCTAGAACGGCACACATAGTAAGAAAAGTGATGGACTCCTAAGGAGGCAGGATGCAACCCGGAACCCCACACTATAAATACCACCCAGTCGAATTGGAGGACTGTGATAGAGCAAAAAAAAAAATAATAATAATAATAATAATAATAATAATAATAATAATAATAATAATAATAATTTCCAAAACAATCCAGGTATCATCAGTGAAAGGCTATACAACTACCTAGAGGAGACAAACACCATCCCCCACCAACAGAAAGGCTGCAGAAGGAAGTGTAGGGGCACAAAAGACCAGCTCCTGATAGACAAAATGGTAATGAAGAACAGTAGGAGAAGGAAAACCAACCAAAGCATGGCATGGATAGACTATAAGAAAGCCTTCGACATGATACCACACACATGGCTAATAGAATGCCTGAAAATATATGGGGCAGAGGAAAACACCATCAGCTTCCTCAAAAATACAATGCGCAACTGGAATACAATACTTACAAGTTCTGGAATAAGACTAGAGGGATCTTCCAGGGCGACTCACTGTCCCCACTACTCTTCGTAGTAGCCATGATTCCCATAACAAAAGTACTACAGAAGATGGATGCCGGGTACCAACTCAAGAAAAGAGGCAACAGAATCAACCATCTGATGTTCATGGACGACATCAAGCTGTATGGTAAGAGCATCAAGGAAATAGATACCCTAATCCAGACTGTAAGGATTGTATCTGGGGACATCAGGATGGAGTTTGGAATAGAAAAATGCGCCTTAGTCAACATACAAAAAGGCAAAGTAACGAGAACTGAAGGGATAAAGCTACCAGATGGGAGCAACATCAAACACATAGATGAGACGGGATACAATACCTGGGAATAATGGAAGGAGGGGATATAAAACACCAAGAGATGGAGGACACGATCAGGAAAGAATATATGCATAGACTCAAGGCGATACTCAAGTCAAAACTCAACACCGGAAATATGATAAAAGCCATAAACACATGGGCAGTGCCAGTAATCAGATACAGCGCAGGAATAGTGGAATGGACGAAGGCAGAACTCCGCAGCATAGATCAGAAAACCAGGAAACATATGACAATACACAAAGCACTACACCCAAGAGCAAATACGGGCAGACTATACATAACACGAAAGGAAGGAGGGAGAGGACTACTAAGTATAGAGGACTGTGTCAACATCGAGAACAGAGCACTAGGGCAATATCTGAAAACCAGTGAAGACGAGTGGCTAAAGAGTGCATGGGAAGAAGGACTAATAAAAGTAGAAGAAGACCCAGGAATATACAGAGAAAGGAGAATGACAAACAGAACAGAGGAATGGCACAACAAACCAATGCTTGGACAATACATGAGACAGACTAAAGAACTAGCCAGCGATGACACATGGCAATGGCTACAGAGGGGAAAGCTAAAGAAGGAAACTGAAAGAATGATAACAGCGGCACAAGATCAGGCCCTAAGAACCAGATATGTTCAAAGAACAATAGACGGAAATAACATCTCTCCCATATGTAGGAAGTGCAATACGAAAAATGAAACCATAAACCACATAGCAAGCAAATGCCCGGCACTTGCACAGAACCAGTACAAAAAGAGGCATGATTCAGTGGCAAAAGCCCTCCACTGGAGCCTGTGCAAGAAACATCAGCTACCTTGTAGTAATAAGTGGTACGAGCACCAACCTGAGGGAGTGATAAAAAACGATCAGGCAAAGATCCTCTGGGACTATGGTATCAGAACAGATAGGGTGATACAGGCAAATAGACCAGACGTGACGTTGATTGACAAAGTCAAGAAGAAAGTATCGCTCATTGATGTCGCAATACCATGGGACACCAGAGTTGAAGAGAAAGAGAGGGAAAAAATGGGATAAGTATCAAGATTGAAAATAGAAAAAAGAAGGATATGGGATATACCAGTGGAAATTGTACCCATAATCATAGGAGCACTAGGCACGATCCCAAGATCCCTGAAAAGGAATCTAGAAAAATTAGAGGCTGAAGTAGCTCCAGGACCCATGCAGAAGAGTGTGATCCTAGAAACGGCGCACATACTAAGAAAAGTGATGGACTCCTAAGGAGGCAGGATGCAACCCGGAACCCCACACTATAAATACCACCCAGTCGAATTGGAGGACTGTGATAGAGAAAAAAAAAATAAATAATAATAATAATAATAATAATAATAATAATAATAATAATAATAATAATAATAATAATAATAATAAT
>NC_061107.1:21393986-21403986 GCF_015104395.2 Macrobrachium nipponense | reverse complement strand
TGTTTTAGCGTTTTGTCAAGAATCAGCCATCGTTAGGATTTTCTTAGGGATTAAAGTGCACTTCGAAATCTTCTTTACTGCATGAGACATTAAAAGTGAATATGTATGCAAGGGAAGAAGATTCATATGGTGATTCCTCTGGCCATTTGCACTTGAGATATTATTATTATTATTAATTATAATTATTTATTATTATTATTATTATTATTATTATTATTATTATTATTATTATTATTGTTGTTGTTGTTGTTGTTGTTGTTGTTGTTGTTGTTGTTGTGTTAAATAAAATGGTAGAATTAAACGAACTGAATTTACATATTATTTTCTCTATTTTTCTTATCTGCTTCTCTGGCTCAGCGATGCTTCTTCGTAATTGGTCAATATCCTTATTAGGAAATCCTAAAACAAATGCTGGACGGGATGTTTTATTTTGTTGCTATTTATCTGGTCTACTGGTAGAAACAGTATACTGGTAAACAGCGGCCCCTCTGCAGGATCTCATGATGAAGACGAAAGTGGTCTACCGTTACACAGGCTACATCCGAGGATGCCTCAGCAAATATATTGGAATGACCACCATGCGAGTTTCCAAGAGAATCTCCTGCCACGCCTAAGAAGCCATATTTAATCACGCCAGGACTGACCATAATCTACGAATAAGAAGAGACTATATAATACCTAATATTGAAATCGTAGCCCAGGCAAGGGATCCCCAACGTCTGCGCCTCATGGTAGCCATCCATATAGGAAAGGAGATACCTAACTTGAATATTACTCAAGAAACGTTTCTCCTCTGGACCACAGCCCAGAGAGCAGTGAACGACTCCCCAACAGTGGCAAATAATCGGGACCTTCCGATGGCTGACAGGACTTCCACTGCAGGCAGGAATTCTGACATCCTCTCCGGACACACTACCATAGCCGAATACCTGCGACCATCAGTGCAAGATCCCCGACTTCACCCAAGACCGAATTGACCAATGAGAATTCAGATCTAGGTGTAAGTCACTATAAATACAACCACACAGACACACTTGCTTTATGTTAAGTTTAAACATTCACATACCAAGGCAAGCATGTCTCCACACACGCGAAAATTGGTAACTACGTAAATGCAACGTAAATGTAACGGGCGTACGTGAGGAGCCACAGATCTTCCGGCCTGCTCAAAACCAAGCGTGGGTGGCCATGCCAACTGTCACTAAGTGTGGTCTGAACTGCACAGCGTGGTGCCAACATGGCGGTGACTGCATGGTTGGGGGCAGCGTACACGCGGTCCTGTGCTGCTCCAGGGTTCACGCTTCACACCACATGGGTCTCCTCGTGGTGTGGGAGCAGAGACAACAATCCTGCCACATCGGAGGCATCCACGTCCCATTGGCAACGCAGCAGCCCTGGGATAAAGGAGGCGAACAGCAGGCTTGCAGGCCAGTTGCTCGCCGGACCATCATCCCACTGCCTCTCTCCGTCAGCGCCACCGTCGAGCTGCCGAAGGTAGGTATCTAGAGGACAAGGGTTTTTGAAGATTCCAGGAACCCTACTAGCTGGTGATGCCCCCTATACGAAGACACCTTCAGCAACCCTGGTGGTTGCTGATGCACCGCCTTCTACAGCAACCCCTTCAGGCACTGATGAAGCTGTGGTGCTCCGCCTTGAAGATGAGGAGCCGGCCATGGAGGGTGACACCGAGGAGGAGGACCTTGGCGTCGTGTCGAAACGTCACGATAATATCAGCTATACCCGCATCAACACCAGCTTTGTACCCGGATTTGACATACGCCCACGAAACGATACCAGCACTGATGACGACCCCTGCTTGACCTGGACCTGAGATCCCTGTTTATCAGTATACTGTTAATAACAGTAGACCAGATAAATAACACCAAGATCCTATTTTTGAATAAAACATCCCCTCCAGGATTTTATAGAATTTCCAATATAAATATTGGCCAGTTACTAAGAAGCATTACTGAGGCAGAGAAGCGGATAACATGAAACAGAGAAAATAATAAATAAAATCGATTCGCTTAATTCTACCACTTTATTTAACAAAATTTATCTAATACAGATGATCTCCTACCAAAATATTATTATCATTATTGAGAACCCCCTTCTTACTTCTGTAATAAATTATCACTGATGCCTTCATCGTGTTACGAACCCTTCTCGAGCGAAACCAATTACCTTTATAATTATTAAAACCGTCTCGGTTGGTATCAGCACCGAACAAACGTCATACGTGAAACATCCATGGTGAAGCCCTAGGTCGGATAATTGCGTTCAACTCATTATTAGCACTAAACTGGCACATTTCCCAGTAATGACATTTAATTAAGGGACTTTTTTATTTCGAAAAATAATAATTATTCGTTAGCGCACACAAAGCGCACGTGTAAGAGCGTAAGTAAAACCTGAAACACAAACACACACATACACACACTCACACAAACACACACACACACACCACACAACACACATATATATATATCTATATATATATATATATATATATATATATATATATATATATACCGATCTGTGGGATTCGAGGGTAAATAATAATGCTTCTAACATTCCGCGGTCTGAATGGAAGAGTAGCTATAAAAAAGGAAAGTAAGGGACAAGGTGATACAAATCAGTGATGCCAAAAGATTGAAGCTGCTACATATCATTGTAGATAGAGATTACAATGAATGAACTAGCCTATTGCATAAAGGGTTCCTTTGACGGCCTCAGTTCAACGAAACTGTGACCAAAATAACATGCAGGAAAGAGTTGGAGAGGCTGCATCGCTACAGGAGGAAAATCAGGTTTGTGAAAAGGTCAGTTGTCATTATTCAGTCTTTTCAGGAAGCGAAACTAAAGGAGAGAGACGCCCAAATATGAAATCCGTATTCTAGACAGGTCTCGCACATTCCCTCTGAGGTAATCAATAAACCTCGGATTGCTATGCTATGTGGCTGTCCTTCCCATGCTTTGGAATTTCTGTATCTGTTCTGCTTCCCTCTCAGATTCCTCTAATTTCCCGTCTCACCAGAGGTCGGCTTAACACGGCTTGTAGGGTTATGTCCCATTCTTCCTCCTTCCCTATGCTTGTCCTCATTTCCCTCAGAAATGACATAGTTAGGAAATCGTATGGGCTCTTACGCAGTAAACAACAGATGGTTAATTAGATACCGAAATGAGTTCCTTTGGGAGATTCTACTACTAGACGAAAATTATTCAGTGAATAAATTTCCTTGGGTAAATAAATATGAAAATAGATTGGTGTGACTTCCGCAAGTTTTTAGCTTTCACGGCTGAAGGAAAACCATTGTTCAAAATTCATTTGTTTAATGTCGCTCATGGATACAAACAGTAATAAGATTGGGCAATGAGAGCGGACATCAAATAGACTTCTGCAGTATAATTCTGCACCATTCCAAGAGCACTTTTTAATAACCTTAATCGCCTAATGACGGGACGAAATTGCAATATTAATTATATTTCGGCATAATCTCTGATAATGAAGCCACTGTTTGATGAAGGCAATGGCACCTAATAACATCAGTAATTGCATCATTTTTTGCAGTTTCACATCATACGTAATTCTCTAAGAACAGAAAACGCTCATAAGATACATGGAGGTCTAATGAATAATAACTTTGATAAAATATGAAGTAAACTTTGATATAAAACCCAATTTGGGAATAAGAATCTTTTAGTTTGACTAAAAAGATCTAATGGTCTAGTTTGTGATAAAATAAACGTTATTGCGTTATGCAAGCATTTCAAATAGAAAACTATAACCTTCTACAATGCGACATAAACCAATTAAAATTAACAGGTCTAATTGTAAAACGAAATTCAAAAGGAAATGTAGTAAGAACTCATTTAACAACTGTCAAGTAAAATAGTGGTACAAATTCATTCTTTTCCCCCTCACAAAAAAAGCATTGTGGTTCAAAATAAAACATTTGTTACATCATCCAGCAGCAAACCGAGTAAAAGATTACATGCAAATGGAAATGAAATGCAATTATTCCGAGTAGCCAGTATGTTTTAATGAATTTGTGGATTAGGATGTAGCGCCGGTGGACCCTTTCCGTGGAAAACGTACAGATGAAAATGATTTAGACGTAATTTTCTTTTCAAAAAACGAAGTGTTACGTAGAATATTAACCCGCAATAAAAAATGCGGGAGGAATTTCGTGGTGCGCCAACTACTCATGATGACAACAGAGTGAATCTGAATAATTTAACTCGTACCTTGGAAACTTATCGCCACCTTTTGAAATTGTTTTATTTTGTCTGAAATGAATTGTTGTTAATGCTTTTCTCCCCTTTAAGGTGGATAACTACAGAGGCGGGTCTGCAGCTGGATTGGCGGGTACTGAATAAAAGGCTGCCTGTAAAACGAGAGCCCGACGTGCTGGCACAAGGCCAGCTTAATCTAACGGCTACATAGCGGGATACCTTAATCAGTCGTTATCATAATATTTTATTGGTTATTGATGATATTTTAACGTAGTAAATACACACTATTTATCTATATATATATAATTAGATATACATACATACATACATACATACATACATACATATATATATATATATATATATATATATATATATATATATATATATATATATATATATATATATAGCTTTCATTTCCCTAATGCAAGTCACACGCTTGACATTTTTTTTAAATATAATTAGGAACAAACTAAGCAGAATCATGTTGTGGTGTATATATATATATATATATATATATTAGATTATATATCTATATATATATATATATATATATAGTACAGAGAGAGAGAGAGAGGAGAGAGAGAGAGAGCTTTCATTTCCCTAATACAAATCACACGCTTGACATTTTTTTAAAATATAATTAGAAACAACTAAGTAGAATCATGTATTTTTCTCATATTTTAATTAATCAAAATATATCAATATGAGCATTGCATCTCACCGCTAAGACATACCAAGGTGTGATCCGATTTCCAGCTTACTTTGGACGTGTGCAAGATTTTCCCTTCACGCATAAGTTGTAAACATTATATTCTTAACTTTTAACGTAAATTAAAATGTGCTAAAATCTACATTCAAATACAGGGTTTTTTCACTAACGAAAAATAAAAACGGTATAATTTATTAGAAATATTTTTTCTGTGCTGTTTAAGATGCCCCGTATTTTTATTTTTACGTTTTCATTCTATAAATAAGTCAAATATCCTATCCTAAAATTCATGTACCTTTAACTCAACACGATACACCCTTTTCGGAGCTTTTTAGGTTGTTCATAGACCTTTCCTACCCCCAACAACAAAGTAGTTTGTAGGCTTATTCCCAGGGTAAGCGAAAATAGAACTGAAAGTCGCCTAATCTATAGTAAAATGTTAGGAATTATTAACTGGATAGTTATTGCAATCGATTTTGGCTTCACAATCCGTAGGCTTGATGTACTACGTTAGATAGTTACTCTGTGACTTCATCATCAAGGCCAATAACTATACTCTGTTTTTTTCCATCTGTCCATCCGCCTGTGGTGTTTTTGTATGGTAACACTGCGTCCCGGGCTTTAGATAGTTACATTCATCTTACATTCAACGATTATAATAATATCCTATTTCGAATATTAACGGTGTAATTCGCATACAGTAAATTATTAAAACACTTTTCAGTTGCAAAAGTAAACCCAGATATCCTTTTATTTACCTAAAACTTACACATAGCGTAACTATCTAAAGCCCGGGACGCAGTGTTACCATACAAAAACACCACAGGTGGATGGACAGATGAAAAAAAACAGAGTATAGTTGATGGCACGTAAACAAAATAGATGTTAGTTTTCCCCGAAATGGGCAGTTATTTTGTGAATTAATCCTGCTCAAAATAATAAGATTGGTCAGTTTTGTACTACTCTGCCACTCTTTGAGAGAGAGAGAGAGAGAGAGAGAGAGAGAGAGAGAGAGGATTAACATGGAAATGAATATCCTCTTTATGCAACACATCATTTTTATAATTTAGCAAGTTTTTTTAACAAATAATTACATGGAAAGTTTTGTGTTCATATTCTTTATTAAAAACATTAGATATGAAAAAAGTACATCTTATCTTTTACCTAGACCTTTATACATAAAACCTAAAGCATCCAGTAATGGACAGGAATAAATTTCATAAAGTTGAATTTGAAGAGCAAAAAGGCTCGGTTTAATTCTTTTATCTCTGTTTGTTTGCTCAACTGCTTTTGACGACGTATTTTTTCTAGGTTTTCTTTTGATGCTTTAAATATATAGCCTTTTGTCTCGTTTAATTTCAAGGGTTACTTTTTCTCGGTTCATCCTACTCCTTACAATCTTTATACTGATGTATATAGTGTACACACACACACACACATATACTATACTATATATATATATATATATATATATATATATATATATATATATATATATATATTATATAGATATATATATATAATATATATATATATATATATATATATATATATATATATATATATGCGTATATATCTATGGCCAAATAGTATTTTTTCACCAACGAAAACTAAAATAAATGAGTATAGCTCATTAGAAATAATTTTTTCTGTGCTGTTTAACGTGTATATTACTTTTTTTCCATTTTCATTCTAATGAATAAATCATAAATATCCTATCCTAAATTCCTGTATCTTTAACTCAGCACGAAACACCCTTCTCAGAGCTTTTTAGGCTCTTCCATAGACTGTTACCTACACCCACCAAGTAGAACAACAAAAAAAACAAAGTAGTTTGAAAGCTTACTCATCAAGTAAGCGAAAATAAAAAGAGACTAATCAGGGTTATACATATATGTATGTGTGTGTACACTATATACGTCAATATGAAGACACACACACATTATATATATATATATATATATATATATATATATATATATATATATATATATATATATATATATTAATATATATATACATCGAGCTACAATGTCCTTTAATATCTAATTCGCTCTACCTCGGAATTAATAGATTTTCATATATGCTTAACCGAAAGGGAATTTTTTTTACATGATAATAGATTTTGCCTGGTCCCGGGCGCGAACCCAAGAAGAACATTCAAATCCAGGAACGTCAGTGAAGCTTTTACCTACCCCACCATGGCGATGTATGTATATGAATCACGGTAATGTGAAACGACTTTTTGTTTATATATATATATATTATATATATATAATTATATATATATAATAGTATATCTATATATATTATTATATATATATATATCATACATTATATATATATATATATGTGTGTGTGTGTACAATTGAGTTCGTCGTTTCTTTGTAATTCATGACAATTCGACAGCTTACTGGCTAACGAAGTGGTGCAATAATGCAACTGAATATATTCATTTTAACAGATATCACTAACTTCAGTTTCTGTGGCAGTGGTCCATGCATCGAATTCTATAAAAGATTTTCTGCAGACATTCATGAACTGAAATTGGTCAAATATCTCATATCTTGTGTATAATCATATCAAACCTATCTGTAATATATTATAAAAACAGGATATGTCACAGTCACTATGTTAATGACCACATCTAGATGTGGGTTGCTTCAAGTAGTTTATTAAAAATAGTCTTTTTAAACAGTCATTTTAACTTGCCTTTTACTCTTTATTTTCACTGTCCTTAACTTAAAAATTAAAGGTACCATGTAAAACATGTAAAAAGCTTTAAAAAATTAATTTTCGTTTTCTAATAGTCTTCATAACAATGTGTTTGAATTATTCAAATTTACAATCTGTATTTTCTAACTGGGAATAAAGAGTAATTCCGACACCACCATTAGTTTTGGCGGTTCTCAGTACATAATAAGATTCATGGGTAACAAGTATCATTTATTTATTTAATTTTCAGTGCCATTTCTTACCCAGATTGATAGCATATATGTTTTAGTACCCACAATTTCTTCTCTTATTTTAGCATTTTTTTTATCTCATTCATGGAATATTTATAAGACCAATATTCTATTTGCTGCTGGTTCTATTCTTTATTGTCATGATTGTTATGATTCCCTGTAAATTTGTGGTCTTTGGTATGTGTAACAGTAAGTCTCACTTGAGCCGCAGTACGTCAGCACTGTGACGTAGAGAAGATAGCTGTGCATTGGTATTGTTAGTTTCTTTCTTAACTTTTCCTAAGTACAGTGGTGCTCAAATCTCATGTGACATGGTTCTTTTTGTATCGTCCAGATTCTCAGACTCAACGTGATGTTGCCAAGTAGTGTTATACTTTTTTTTTCTAATGTCATACATGTCGAAAAGTTTGTGAATTCACAGCTAGCCCTATTTTCCTTATGGTTATATAAATATGATCCCTTATATGCACTGGTATAATTCGTAATCAGTGTGATTTGAACTGATTTTCTTTTTTTTACGCTGCTAAGTTCAAAGTGCGGTGTGATAAGGTTAGCTGTGCCATCAATGAAAGCACACTACATGCTCCTCGGACTGGTCAACATAGCTACGTCTGCTGCATTATGACTAGACCTAATTAAGCTCAACAGTCATAACAACATTTTCAACGTAGGAATATGAATTAAAACAAGTTTTCTTTGAATGTTGAAGCTTTCGGCTGTGTTTAAGCTGTCTGTATGTTGCAAAATGTTTTATAGGCCTAAAAAAATAATCTAAGCCTTCTGAGATATAATCTGTTATTAATGAATTTATTTGTAGAGATTATCTTTTTTTTTTTTACGAATACAATAGGAATAGGAATTACAACCAGTTTTCTTTTAATGTTGAAACTTTCGGCTGCGTTTAAGCTGCCTATATGTTGTAAAATGATTTATAGGCCTAAAAGAATAATCTAAGCCTTATGAGATGTAATGTTACTAATGTTTTTATTTGTGGAGATTACCTATTCTTTGAAGAATAAAAGAGGATGATTTTGATTACATGGAGAAGATAACTATTAATCGAAATATTATAAGTATTAATATCAAGGCGTATGGAACACTTGTTTTTCAACTGGTTTTCTTCCATAAAGTAACTTGAAGAACAAGAATATGTAGATAACCTCATTTGCTTTCTGGTCAGAAATTGTTAATAGAGAGATACGACTGTTAATTGTAAAGTAAAAAATCTAACACCTAGGCCTAGGAACAATATCTTGGCTTTGACAAAAGAATAATTGCATAGACGAATATTTGCTAGCATGCCATAATTTTTTTAATATTTAAGAATTATAACAATTAATTATGTGTGAAAGTCCAAATATTCCTCTAACACATAAAAAGTAAGTGTTTTCAAGATAATTTCATTGTCGCTACTCAGTGTAGACCTACTTATGTTACACCGGGTGGTTGTTGTTGCACCCACACTAATGATACGTCACACACGTTCCCCTCACACGTTGATATCGGTGGGCGCATTCTACTTTTGTATATACATATTTAAATTTTTTCAGCATTGAGGTGTAAAAGCAATCAAGTAGGACTATTTCAAATTTTATGTTGGCTTTAGAAGCATTATTACTGTTATGACATTTTTTTTTTTTGTTCATTGACATTTGAATGATGCTTGATGACGACTTCATTTTGGTCAAATGCTTCAGCGATGTGTGAACGAAAGTTTTGAAAATGTTTCGAAAGAGTTTTTTCTGAAATTTGCTACACGTAACATTTTTTTCAGTTTTGACATATATGACAGATTTCACTCTTATGGAACATATTATGTCCATATTGTATGCAATAATCGCGTTTCCGCATTGAAATAATAGATAAATATGGTGCATGCTAGGTTGCCATTTAGTGAATTTTGAACGAAATCCTATGGAATCATGTCGCATGAGATTTGAGCATCACTGTACATGCAGCTCGTCTTATCGTGGTCCTCTTCCTCCCTGCCTGCCTTGGATGAACGTTCAGTGATGTGGTGTTTCATGTCTTGGATGCTCGATTTCATGGTTGCAACATTTTAGTCTGGGGAAACACTCATCAGTTG
>NC_061107.1:21373993-21393486 GCF_015104395.2 Macrobrachium nipponense | reverse complement strand
CAACTGATGAGTGTTTCACCAGACTTTAAAATGTTGCAACCATGAAATCGAGCATCCAAGATATGAAACACCACATCACTGAACGTTCATCCAAGGCAGGCAGGGAGGAAGAGGGACCCGCCATAAGACGAGCTGCATGTACTTAGGAAAAGTTAAGAAAGAAACTAACAATACCAATGCACAGCGATCTTCTCTACGTCACAGGCTGACGTACTGCGGCTCAAGTAAGACTTACTGTTACACATACCAAAGACCACAAATTTACAGGGAATCATAACAATCATGACAATAAAGAATAGAACCAGCAGGAAAAGGAATATTGGTCTTATAAATATTCCATGAATAATGATAAAAAAATACTAAAATAAGACAAGAAATTGTGGGTACTAAAACATATATGCTATAACCTGGCTAAGAAATGACACTGAAATTAAATGAATAAAATGATACTTGTCACCCAATGGAATCTTAGTATGTACTGAGAAACGCCAAAACTAGTGTGGTGTCGGAATTACTCTTTATCCCCAGTTAGAAAATACCGATTGTAAATTTGAATAATTCAAACACATTGTTATGAAGACTATTAGAAAAAGAAAATAAATTTTTTAAGCTATATATCAGTAAAACGTATTGAATAAATGAATTAAATGCTTTCTCACTATCTCTACTTGTAAATTAGATCAAGTTTTTTACATGGTACCTTTAATTTTTAAGTTAAGGACGTGGGGAAAAAAGAGTAAGGGCAGTGAAAATAAAGAGTTAAAGGAAGTTAAAATGACTGTTTAAAAAGACTATTTTTAATAAACTACTTGAAGCAAACCCACATCTAGATGTGGTCATTAACATAGTGACTGTGGACATATCCTGTTTTTATAATTATTACAGACAGGTTTGATATAATTATAAACAAGATATAAGAGATATTTGACCAATTTTCAGTTCATGAATGTCTGCAGAAAAATAAAAATTTTTATAGAATTCGATGCATGAGACCACTGCCACAGAAACTGAAGTTAATGATATCTGTTAAAATGAATATATTCAGTTGCATTATTGCACCACTTCGTTAGCCAGTAAGCTGTCGAATTGTCATGAATTCACAAAGAAACGACGAACTCAATTGTACACACACACACACACACACACACACACACACACACACACACACACACACATATATATATATATATATATATAATATATATATATATATATATATATATATATATATATATATATATATATAAGTCGTTTCACATTACCGTGATTCATATACATACATCGCGGTGGTGGGGTAGGTAAAAGCTTCACTGACGTTCCTGGATTTGAATGTCTTCTTGGGTTCGCGCCCGGGTCCAGGCAAATCTATTATCGTGTAAAAAAAATTCCCTTTGGCTAAGCATATAAGAAAATATATTAATTCTGAGGTAGAGCGAATTAGATACTTAAAGGACATTGTAGCTCGATGTATATATATATATATATATAAATATATATATAATGTGTGTGTCTTCATATTGACGTATATAGTGTACACACACATACATATATGTATAACCCTGATTAGTCTTTTTTTATTTTCGCTTACTTGGTGAGTAAGCTTTCAAACTACTTTGTTTTTTTTGTGTTCTACTTGGTGGGGTGTAGGTAACAGTCTATGGAAGAGCCTAAAAAGCTCTGAGAAGGGTGTTTCGTGCTGAGTTAAAGATACAGGAATTTTAGGATAGGATATTTAGGATTTATTCATTAGAATGAAAATGAAAAAAAAAAGTAATATACACGTTAAACAGCACAGAAAAAATTATTTCTAATGAGCTATAACTCATTTATTTTAGTTTTCTTTGGTGAAAAAACATTATTTGGCCATAGATTTTAGCACATTGTAATATATATATATATATATATATATAATATATATATATATATATATATATATATATATATATATGTGTGTGTGTGTGTGTATGTGTGTGTACACTATATACATCAGTATAAAGATTGTAAGGAGTAGGATAAACCGAGAAAAAGTAACCTTGAAATTAAACGAGACAAAAGGCTATATATTTTAAAGCATCAAAAGAAAACCTAGAAAAAAATACGTCGTCAAAAGCAGTTGAGCAAACAAACAGAGATAAAAGAATTAAACCGAGCCTTTTTGCTCTTCAAATTCAACTTTATGAAATTTATTCCTGTCCATTACTGGATGCTTTAGGTTTTATGTATAAAGGTCTAGGTAAAAGATAAGATGTACTTTTTTCATATCTAATGTTTTTAATAAAGAATATGAACACAAAACTTTCCATGTAATTATTTGTTAAAAAAAACTTGCTAAATTATACAAATAATGTGTTGCATGAAGAGGATATTCATTTCCATGTTAATCCTCTCTCTCTCTCTCAAAGAGTGGCAGAGTAGTACAAAACTGACCAATCTTATTATTTTGAGCAGGATTAATTCACAAAATAACTGCCCATTTCGGGGAAAACTAACATCTATTTTGTTTACGTGCCATCAACTATACTCTGTTTTTTCCATCTGTCCATCCGCCTGTGGTGTTTTTTGTATGGTAACACTGCGTCCCGGCTTTAGATAGTTACGCTATGTGTAAGTTTTTAGGTAAATAAAAGGATATCTGGGTGTACTTTTGCAACTGAAAAGTGTTTTAATAATACTGTATGCGAATTACACCGTTAATATTCGAAATAGGATATTATTATAATCGTTGAATGTAAGCTGAATGTAACTATCTGAAAAGCCCGGGACGCAGTGTTACCATACAAAAACACCACAGGCGGATGGACAGATGGAAAAAAACAGTAATTATTGGCTTGATGGTGAAGTCACAGTAACTATCCAACGTAGTACATCAAGCCTACGGATTGTGAAGCCAAAATCGATTGCAATAACTATCCAGTTAATAATTCCTAACATTTTACTATAGATTAGGCGACTTTCAGTTCTATTTTCGCTTACCCTGGGAATAAGCCTACAAACTACTTTGTTGTTGGGGGTAGGAAAGGTCTATGAACAACCTAAAAAGCTCCGAAAAGGGTGTATCGTGTTGCGTTAAAGGTACATGAATTTTAGGATAGGATATTTGACTTATTTATTAGAATGAAAATGTATGATAAAAATACGGGGCATCTTAAACAGCACAGAAAAATATTTCTAATAAATTATACCGTTTTTATTTTTCGTTAGTGAAAAAACCCTGTATTCGAATGCAGATTTTAGCACATTTTAATTTACCGAAAAGTTAAGAATATAATGTTTACAACTTATGCGTGAAGGGAAAATCTTGCACACGTCCAAAGTAAGCTGGAAATCGGATCACACCTTGGTATGTCTTAGCGGTGAGATGCATGCTCATATTAATATATTTTGATTAATTAAAATATAGAAAATAAAAAATACAACATGATCTACTTGGTTGTTTCTAATATATTTTTAAAAATGCCAAGCGTGTGATTTGTATTAGGGAAATGAAAGCTCTATATATATATATATATATATATATATATATATATATATATATATATATATATATATATATATACAACATGATTCTGCTTAGTTGTTTCTAATTATATTTTAAAAATTGTCAAGCGTGTGACCTGCATTAGGGAAATGAAAGCTATATATATATTATAATAATATATAATATATATATATAATATATATATTATATATATATTAATACATATATATATATATGTGTGTGTGTGTGTGGGTGTGTGTGTGTGTATCTAATATATATAGAGATAAATATGTGTGTATTTATACAAAGTTAAAATATCATTAACAACCAATAAAATTATGATAATGACTGATTAAGGTATCCCGCTATGTAGCCGTTAGATTAAGCTGGCCTTGTGCCAGCACGTCGGGCTCTCGTTTTTACAGGCAGCCTTTTATTCAGTACCCGCCAATCCAGCCTGGCAGACCCGCCTCTAAAGTTATCCACCTTAAAGGTAGAAGCGATTAGCAAGAATTCATTTCAGACAAAATAAAACAATTTCAAAAGGTGGCGATAAGTTTCCAAGGTACGAGTTAAATTATTCAGATTACTTCTCTGTTGTCATCATGAGTAGTTGGCGCACCACGAAATTCCTCCCGCATTTTTTATTGCGGGTTAATATTCTACGTAACACTTCGTTTTGAAAAGAAAATTACGTCTAAATCATTTTCATCTGTACGTTTTCCACGGAAAGGGTCCACCGGCGCTACATCCTAATCCACAAATTCATTAAACATATGGCCTACTCGGAATAATTGCATTTCATTTCCATTTGCATGTAATCTTTTACTCGGTTTGCTGCTGGATGATGTAACAAATGTTTTATTTTGAACCACAATGCTTTGTGTTTTTTTGGGGGAAAAGAATGAATTTGTACCACTATTTTACTTGACAGTTGTTAAATGAGTTCTTACTACATTTCCTTTTGAATTTCGTTTTACAATTAGACCTGTTAATTTTAATTGGTTATGTCGCATGTAGAAGGTTATAGTTTCTATTTGAATGCTTGCATAACGCAATAACGTTTATTTATCACAAACTAGACCATTAGATCTTTTTAGTCAAACTAAAAGATTCTTATTCCCAAATTGGGTTTTATATCAAAGTTTACTTCATATTTTATCAAAGTTATTATTCATTAGACCTCCATGTATCTTATGAGCGTTTTCTGTTCTTAGAGAATTACGTATGATGTGAAACTGCAAAAAATGATGCAATTACTGATGTTATTAGGTGCCATTGCCTTCATCAAACAGTGGCTTCATTATCAGAGATTATGCCGAAATATAATTAATATTGCAATTTCGTCCCGTCATTAAGCGATTAAGGTTATTAAAAAGTGCTCTTGGAATGGTGCAGAATTATACTGCAGAAGTCTATTTGATGTCCGCTCTCATTGCCCAATCTTATTACTGTTTGTATCCATGAGCGACATTAACAAATGAATTTTGAATGGTTCAGCCGTGAAAGCTAAAAACTTGCGGAAGTCACACCAATCTATTTTCATATTTATTTACCCAAGGAAATTTATTCACTGAATAATTTTCGTCTCGTAGTAGGATCTCCCAAAGGAGCTCATTTCGGCATCTAATTAACCATCTGTTTGTTTACTGCGTAAAGCCCATACGATTTCCTACTATGTAATTTCTGAGGGAAATGAGGGCAAGCATATGGAAGGAGAAAGAATGGGACATAACCCTACAAGCCGTGTTAAGCCGACCTCTGGTGAGACGGGAAATTAGAGGAATCTGAGAGGGAAGCAGAACAGATACAGAAATTCCAAAGCATGGGAAGGACAGCCACATAGCATAGCAATCCGAGGTTTATTGATTACCTCAGAGGGAATGTGCGAGACCTGTCTAGAATACGGATTTCATATTTGGGCGTCTCTCTCCTTTAGTTTCGCTTCCTGAAAAGACTGAATAATGACAACTGACCTTTTCACAAACCTGATTTTCCTCCTGTAGCGATGCAGCCTCTCCAACTCTTTCCTGCATGTTATTTTGGTCACAGTTTCGTTGAACTGAGGCCGTCAAAGGAACCCTTTATGCAATAGGCTAGTTCATTCATTGTAATCTCTATCTACAATGATATGTAGCAGCTTCAATCTTTTGGCATCACTGATTTGTATCACCTTGTCCCTTACTCCCTTACTTTCCTTTTTTATAGAGCTACTCTTCCATTCAGACCGCGGAATGTTAGAAAGCATTAATTTACCCTCGAATCCCACAGATCGGTATATATATATATATATATATATATATAATATATATATATATATATATATATATATATATGTGTGTGTGTGTGTGTGTGTGGTGTGTGTTTGTGTGAGTGTGTGTATGTGTGGTGTTTGTGTTTTCAGGTTTTACTTACGCTCTTACACGTGCGCTTTGTGTGCGCTAACGAATAATTATTTTCGAAATAAAAAAGTCCCTTAATTAAATGTCATTACTGGGAAATGTGCCAGTTTAGTGCTAATAATGAGTTGAACGCAATTATCCGACCTAGGGCTTCACCATGGATGTTTCACGTATGACGTTTGTTCGGTGCTGATACCAACCGAGACGGTTTTAGTAATTATAAAGGCAATTGGTTTCGCTCGAGAAGGGTTCGTAACACGATGAAGGCATCAGTGATAATTTATTACAGAAGTAAGAAGGGGGTTCTCAATAATGATAATAATATTTTGGTAGGAGATCATCTGTTAGATAAATTTTGTTAAATAAAGTGGTAGAATTAAGCGAATCGATTTTATTTATTATTTTCTCTGTTTCATGTTATCCGCTTCTCTGCCTCAGTAATGCTTCTTAGTAACTGGCCAATATTTATATTGGAAATTCTATAAAATCCTGGAGGGGATGTTTTATTCAAAAATAGGATCTTGGTGTTATTTATCTGGTCTACTGTTATTAACAGTATACTGATAAACAGGGATCTCAGGTCCAGGTCAAGCAGGGGTCGTCATCAGTGCTGGTATCGTTTCGTGGGTGTATGTCAAATCCGGGTACAAAGCTGGTGTTGATGCGGGTATAGCTGGTATTATCGTGACGTTTCGACACCAGCCAAGGTCCCTCCTCCTCGGTGTCACCCTCCATGGCCGGCTCCTCATCTTCAAGGCGGAGCACCACAGCTTCATCAGTGCCTGAAGGGGTTGCTGTAGAAGGCGGTGCATCAGCAACCACCAGGGTTGCTGAAGGTGTCTTCGTGTAGGGGGCATCACCAGCTAGTAGGGTTCCTGGAGTCTTCAAAAACCCTTGTCCTCTAGATACCTACCTTCGGCAGCTCGACGGTGACAGGCAGTGGGATGATGGTCCGGCGAGCAACTGGCCTGCAAGCCTGCTGTTCGCCTCCTTTATCCCAGGGCTGCTGCGTTGCCAATGGGACGTGGATGCCTCCGGTGTGGCAGGATTGTTGTCTCTGCTCCCACACCACGAGGAGACCCATGTGGTTTGAGGCGGGAACCCTGGAGCAGCACAGGACCGCGTGTACGCTGCCCCCAACCATGCAGTCACCGCCATGTTGGCACCACGCTGTGCAGTTCAGACCACACTTAGTGACAGTTGGAAAAACATGGAACCATCCCACGCTTTGGTTTTGAGCAGGCCGGTAACGGATCTGTGGCTCCTCACGTTCGCCCGTTACATTGTTTACGTGCATTTTACGTAGTTACCAATTTTCGCGTGTGTGGAGACATGCTTGCCTTGGTATAATGAATGTGTAAACTTAACATAAAGCAAGTGTGTCTGTGTGGTTGTATTTATAGTGACTTACACCTAGATCTGAATTCTCATTGGTCAATTCGGTCTCGGATGAAGTCGGGATCTTGCACTGATGGTAGTGTGTCCGGGGAGGATGTCAGAATTCCTGCCTACAGTGGAAGTCCTGTCAGCCATCGGAAGCTCCCGATTATTTGCCACTGTTGGGGAGTCGTTCACTGCTCTTCGGGCTGTGGTCCAGAGGAGAAACGTTTCTTGAGTAATATTCAAGTTAGATATCTCCTATATGGATGGCTACCATGAGGCGCAGACGTTGGGGATCCCTTGCCTGGGCTATGATTTCAATATTGGGTATTATATAGTCTCTTCTTATTCGTAGATTATGATCAGTCCTAGCGTGATTAAATATGCTTCTTCTTAGGCGTGGCAGGAGATTCTCTTGGAAACTCGCATGGTGGTCATTCCGATGTATTTGCCGAGGCATCCTCGGATGTAGCCTGTGTAACGGTAGACCGCATTCGTCTTCATCATGAGATCCTGCAGAGGGGCCGCTGTTTACCAGTATACTGTTTCTACCAGTAGACCAGATAAATAGCAACAACAAAATAAAACATCCCGTCCAGCATTTGTTTTAGGATTTCCTAATAAGGATATTGACCAATTACTAAGAAGCATCGCTGAGCCAGAGAAGCAGATAAGAAAAATAGAGAAAATAATATGTAAATTCAGTTCGTTTAATTCTACCATTTTATTTAACACAATAACATCAACAACAACAACAACAACAACAACAACAACAATAATAATAATAATAATAATAATAATAATAATAATAATAATAATAATAATAATAATAATAATAATAATAATAATATCTCAAGTCAAATGGCCAGAGAATCACCATATGAATATTCTTCCCTTGCATACATATTCACTTTTAATGTCTCATGCAGTAAAGAAGATTTCGAAGTGCACTTTAATCCCTAAGAAATCCTAACGATGGCTGATTCTTGATAAAACGCTAAAACAGCAAAAATGTTCTTACCGATTTTTTAAGGTTCTTTATTGGTTTATCATTGCTGCCCCATTCTGAGTTGTACTTTTATCTTGATATGACAAGCCGCTGTATTCTTTCCTGCGCCTATGAATATTGAGGTTAGTAATTGGACTGAAATAAAACGTACCATCATCATCATCACCATCATCTTTTTTAAAGTTTAATTAGAAAACTAAATGAAACTTTTCCAAGGTATAAAAGCACAGATTATTACCAAGAATTTAAATATTGGAGTTTGTACCTCGGAAACCCTGAATTAAAAGATTTAAGCTTCACATTATTCCACCTTCTTCAAACAAAAACATAAAAAAAAAATCCTTTAATCCATTTCCATTTCAAGGATCTTTGATGAGAAGCGAATGACAGAGGAGGCTCAATTAGCCATTTCTCGAAGTGGCATACAGCCAAGGCTTCCAGCCATTTTTCCTGCTGATTAATTTTTTTTTTTTTTTTTTTTTGGTCCACCAAAGTCAGGGCCTTCAAGTGGACGGAAGCTTTTGGTATGTCCCCCAACTTTCCTCGTCAACTTGTCGCTCCAAAAGGAGTTCGATTACAGCCCGTCCTTCGAGTGTATATAGCCTTTGTGAGCCAAACGTTTGGTAATGGTATTGTCTGGGGCTGATCAAAGGGTTGTTGTGCGTTTGTGCTTCGGTGTCGTACGTGTGTGTGTGTGTGTGTGTGTGTGTGGGTGTGCGCGCGCGTGGGTGTGAATGCGAATGTTTTTTTTTTGGTTTAATAACTAAAGGTTGGTAACACTGGCTACCCCACGGTTTTATACAACGGGGTAGCAGCGTAAATAGAAAATTAAGGAACAGGAAAAAAGAATAAAGTTTTATATATATATATATATATATATATATATATATATATATATATATATATATATATATATGTGTGTGTGTGTGTGTGTGTGTGTATGTGTGTGTGGTTGTATAGACATCTGTTTATGTGTATACGTGTGGTGTGTATATATAATTTTCAAAAGTAAATGTAATTTACTGGATAAACGCGCATTTTTTTTCAGATTGCGTGATCCTGTTAACGTTTAATTCTTTACACAGCAACACTTGGGAGAGAGTTTATGCTTCCAGAATTATTGAACCCTTTAATCTTTGCATCAAGGAGAGAATCCATCGTTTCCATCGAGGAGGGTTCTGTTTCACCTCTCCTTTTAACTTTCTTGCATACTAGGTGAGCAAAGACATTAAGATACCAATTTTGTTGGCTATTAAGCACAAAATTACCTTTGTTGCTACCAAAACACTGAAAGTTTACGAAGAAATTATAAAATTAACTTGAATTTTTCCTTGTCCATTTGATTAGTTTTGACGAACCTTTATAATTACACTTTATAAATTTCAGAAAGTTCTGCCCTGGAAACTTATCGGCGCCACATCCATATGATTGCATACGAGCTGACGTATCGATCGTGGTATTACCTCCCTCATATCAAATAGTTCTGGTTTGAAGCAATAAAACTAATTTGACGAAGGATTTGGCCGAAACTGAAACCAATTTTCGGGGGATTAAGGAAAAATGAAAAAGGGCCCCTTTGTCAGTTTTAAACTCTGCCTTTTCAACAAGAACGAGAAACGTCATTTCATGCCCACACAGCACAGCACCGCTCTCTCTCTCTCTCTCTCTCTCTCTCTCCATGCCCTGTTTCAGAACAAAATTGCTTTGAACTTACGCTTAACTCTGCAAGCCAGGATTCTTCCTTGAATTTGTGCCACTTCATTGCTCATATAGCATCTCTCTCTCTCTCTCTCTGTTTTACCTGTATAGTGTATTTTTGGAAATGGTAATCCTTTTTCAATCAACAATTACCACCCCGTTTTATCAACAAGTGAAGATGAATTTCTCTGTCCATACAACTGCATGTTATCTTGAATTGAAATCATTTATTTATCAAATAATTAACAATTGAATGTTCAACAAAAGTGAACTGTTTTGGAAATCTCGTTACCTAAAATTGGAATGTATATAATTCTCCTTACTGATGATGTACTCACTCTTAATAATAAGGATCAACTTCTACGCTATCATTTTTCATTGACAGCTGTTATTTCTTATCCGTATTCATGAATGAACAATGAATCGTTAACGGACATCGGGAATTGATAAAAGCACTTGAATATCCATATTACTATCAGTTCTATGATTGTTAATACCATTGTCTAGAATTTGGTGAATGAAAAAAGTTCTCCTAATTTCATATTCTTCTCCCAAGGTAAAAAAAAAAAGGGAATTACGGAATTCTCGTTTGGCTTCTGTTTTCCTTACCGTCCCTCCTTCTCCGTTCTTCTCTCATAAATTTTAGTTGCACTTTTTCCTTCTTTTATAGATTCCTGGAGCGGAACACACAAGTCATGATATAGGTTAATAAATAATACTAATAATCAAGATTACATTATTACCTACGTAATACCGATTATTATTATTATTATTATTATTATTATTATTATTATTATTATTATTATTATTATTATTATTATTATTATTATTATTATTACGACTTGTGAGTTCCACTCCGAGAATAAAAAACAAAAAAAAAAAAAAGAAACAAAACGAGTGAATGCAAAACTTATAAATAGAGCTGAGAAGGATTGATGGTAAAGAAAACAGGTGAATAATATATTTTAGATCAACTGCACCAAATCTAAGTTCTTATTATTAGATAAAACATTATTGAGAGCCCTTTCAAGATTGAGGCGAATGGCTACGTTGGCGCTCGAACCGACTATGAGAACGAGAGAATTGATGTCGCACGAGGGTTACATTATTTATTCAGTAAGTGAATAAATCATCACCCACTGTCAGAAATAAAAATAAAGTATTAAAAGTTGAATACACATACTGGTAAAAAAATGTATAAAGAAAATGAACAAAATGTAAGAGGAGGAAGCACCTAATGTTGAGAGAACAGCTATATCAATTATTACCCAATTACATATAGATCAAACGTTCATTGATTAACTAATAGTAAACGGAAGAATAACGTAATTAAGAAGAACGTTGAAATTAATCGGATTCATTTTTTTTTCTTTGAGCTTCTAATAAGGATATTCCTACTTAGTTTTTTCGTAATGCCGGAGTAGTAGTTATATTAACTTAAATATTGATTTCCATTATTTGAATTACGTCATATATAAATATATATGTATAATGTATATATATAATATGTATACATACATAGCAGTTGAACGTGTCTATGACTGAAAAGAAGTTTGCATTAGAATATGCAGACGTACGGTGACTATTCTGGTGAAAAGGAACCGTTTAATATCGAGCGATTGATGTATGTGATGGCTAAATTTGGCAGATGATGCTGTACTGATGGGGCATTGTGAAGAAAAACTGCAGATACTGATGAAAGAGTCTGAAAGTATTTGTGAGTCGAAAAAGATGTTAGAGAATCTGGGCAAAAGTGGTTGTCAGGGTAATTATCGGTTAATTATCGGTATTTGGGAGTATTTATAATGGATGATGGTAGAAGTAAGAAGTCGTAGCTTAGGCGAGGCAAATAATGGGAAACAGGGTGGGTGTGAAAAAAAGATTATAGGAGATTCGAAGTGGTCTGTTGAAGACAAGGGAAGAATGTTATGAAAGAACTGTTGAGTCAGCTTTCCACTATAGGATTAATTATATTATTGATTATGAATGCTGCATTTTAATTAAAGGATATATTAATCATTAAAGTGATTTTTTCTAGAAGTAGAGTCATTGGAAGAGTGAGAAATGTGGCAATAACTAGGAGTAAAAAAATTAGTGTTGGTGATATAATAACTCGCCGCGTCTTGGTGTGGTTTGGTCATGAGAAAACTTTGGAGGAAGACAGACTGTGGAAAAGAGTACATAATACGAAAGTGTTGGGATGAAGGTAATGATGAACAGATGAAGTAAACGAGGTATAGGAAAGATAATGTTATTATTGAAGACGTAAGTACGGGCATAAGGAGTAAAACGGCACAGCATTTTGTAATGGGGTTTGGTACGCACAGTGAGTGATTGCCTTGTGTTCCCCTTTGCTTCACGTAGCCATCTCCAGCAGCAGATCAGGTTTACGTAGAGTTCCTGAACACATTTCTCTCTCAGTTCGTCCTTTCTAAAGTTGATTGATAACAACAATGGATCTTCAGCATGGAACGCTGACGCTTATAACCAAAGAAATTCTACGTTACTTCTTGTCCCCGGTGACAACGGTGCAATTAACATAATCGACTTGTGAATAATCAGGAATAACTCATGAAAGCTCTGCTAAGATTCCTCGATGCAGAAAGTATTGTCTTTAGTTTAATGTTTACGGATCAAGGTGGATTGATGATAGTCGAAGAAACCATCTGTGAAGCAGTATACTTTGTCTCCATTTTGACAGGAAAATGCGCAGCTCCACAAGTTTAAGCTGGCCTTATTCCTTCACGGTCTCTTGCTCTTGCCAAAATGCGGAGCACATTTGGGCAGGGGTGAAAGGGTTGGTGACATAATCTAGAAGCGAGGGAAAGGAAATATACCATATACTGTTAATCAGTTAACAATAAAGAGGGGTCGTTTCACAAATGACTGAGGCTGAGTCACTTAATTTATTTAATTTAATTTAATTTAATTTATTACACTCACAAAGCGACCGCGTTAAGCCATGCGCCCTTTACTGAAAAGAGACATAAAATTACCGAAATCCTCAACAGAATTATCAGGGCTATCAGTATATTGTGTAATTTATAGATCATGAAACTGAACTTCAGCCAATTAGGGCTTTATTGAATAACATTTTGCACCATGTTGTTTCTGCACTACACCTAATGATTCTGAATGGCGGCCAGTGTTTAGTCTTCCCTTGGACTCAGAGCTTTCCTTTTTTGCTGCATGTGAACTATATATCGTCAGTGCATTCAGAAAACGAGTTATTGTTCTTAAGGTTTTCTACACTTATAAATAATGATAGTTGTGTTCATAGTTCTTCTTTCGTCCTGTCTTTGTTGGAACACCGTTCTGCTTGAATGCGACCCATCTGCTTGGATTTTCATCCTTTAGAGAAAACTGCAGGACGCTGCCCTTCTTTTTCCAAAAAGAGGTTGATTAAGAAATTTGATTCTTGCCGAGAAGCACCCTTATCTGGACACCTTTCAATACATATGAGATCGTTTAATAGCTAAAGACAAAGAATTCGTGCGAATAACTCGCTTTGCAGGGCGTTATTATATACATATTCCCTAAGTAACTTAATGTCACACCACCCGCTGCCAGAGGTCTCTCACTCCTCTTTAATTCAAAAGTGTAGAAGTTTCCCCTGTATCTTAATGAATCAGGAACTCTAATTTGAAGACTTGGTAATCGTTTTCCAAAGCCACATGTAATTACTAAGTTTTTCTGATTTGTATTATTGTTAAAACACGAGCATAATTTACTTGTCTATTGGCTTATTATCCTTGCTATTTATCATTATATTCTTTCCACTTTCTCTTTATTTCAAAATGCGCGTTCTATTCTGCGGAAGCTTGCTTTACCCGTTAATGATCTTTACTGTTTATAATGTAAAAACAAAATATCTGATACACAGAGGACCGCCTGTGAAATATAACACCAATTAAAAAGCAGACGACAAGGAATGGCGCTTAAGTTTCCTTCTTGTTTAGCAAAAATCTCCTTCTTTCGTGCTTCTCTTTTCTTTATTGTTCCTCGGTCTGAGTTTTCGCTGCGGAACTAGAAAATGCGAGATGTGCTGTGTAGTTCTTTCTCGTATTTGAACGTATAGTCTAAGTTTTGTTATATATCTTTGTTAAATATTCTAGACTCAATTCCTTTTTATATCCCTTTCTTTTTGTCTATTTGGTTGGATTGAGGGAAGGAAAAACAATGGTATTATACTGTCCGTTTAGAAATTCTTAAGATGCTATGACTGTTTTTTTATTCATATTAGGATGCTTTAGGATTTCTCCATCTGACATTCTTTTGCTCAAGAGGTTATTACTCTTTTTTTATATATATTTTGATGAACGAACCTTTTTTGCCTTTTTGAAAGTAACCGAATTTGCATTTCATTTAGAAATTTCTGTCAGAATCCCTTTCCGTCCTTTAGCTAGGATTTTTTATTTTTTCTTATTTTGATAAGTTTTTACTATGTCGAATAGTAAAGCTTTTTATATTGGTGATAAACAGTCCTCTTACTATTTCAGAAACTGTTTTGATGATAAAGAGTAAACATTTTTTTTAATAAAACTGGAATGAACAACCAGTAACTTTGGATTAAGAAAATCGTTAATTTTTTATTATGATTATGAGGAACAATCCTAACAGCCTTTCGGCATTGGGGGTTCGATCAGATATTGTCCTTTAGTTCATCCCCTAATTTCCTGTGTCTCGCGAAATGTTGTCCGGAGCAAGATATTCCCGAAGTTTTAATGTCCTCGGAGTGAAGCTAATGTCATGAGGTCCTGTTTGGGGATCAGGCACGAAAAATGCCAAATCCCTTTGGCATTAAACCTCGTCCGAGATTAGGACGGTCTGGTTTAGCTGTACTAATGTTTTCGATTTATAATTATGATTTACCGGCATTTCTCTCTCTCTCTCTCTCTCTCTCTCTCTCTCTCTCTCTCTCTCTCTCTCTCTACGTATTCTATCTTGATATATTTGTATTTTAAAAACCAATTTCGACTTATTGTCCGTATATCTTCATATCTTTTTATTGAAATGTTTGACATGGTTTCGATACATAGCCGCATGTTCTCTCACCCTTAAGGTCAATTGTAAGTTCCCCCATGTTCTATGCGTTCCAGACCTGTGTACTCGAGAACAAGACCCTAAGAGCGGAGATCAGTTCGTTTACATTCACAGAAACACACAACAAAATGATAATAATGCTGCATGTCCAATGGCGCACGTAAGGGCTTATTGCCGTTAGTGCATCGCAAGTTGTACACTGTAGGCATTACTGAAGTGTATTTGTACTCTCCTTTGGCCTCTAGCTGTAGCAAAACTTTTGTTTTAGCTTTTTAATTAACTACCATTCCCGCTTTCTGAATTGGATTGCTCTCCAGCCTCTCTAACTGTGGTGCTCTCTCCCAGTTCACCCTTAGATCCTCGTACTTCAGGATTCCTTTATTTTCTGGGTCTGTTTATCATGCTGTCCAAGAGCTCTAACTTTCATGTTAGCCTGTCTTGAGCGATGAATGGCCGAAATTGCTTCAGTGTTTTGCTTTACAGCCTAAATTCTATATATCAAAGCAAACTGAGGGCGATTTGCAGTCCACAGTCAAATATTTAAGTCTTTCATTTTCGCATCGACCTTCTTTGGTTTTTCTCATTTCAAAAACCTAAGAGCGTTTCTTCTCCTTTTCGCTCCTTAATCAATTATCGAATATTTCCTCGCATGCTTCACCGGAATCGGTCGTTTGGAAATCAGATAAAACAAATTAACCTAAAAAGTTTCGAATTTCAGCGACTGTAAGTAATTAATTAGCTCATCAGGGCATCTGCTATAAGTTCGACTCATTAACTTTTAATTAGCTCGTTTTTAAAATGATATTGATAAGGGTATATTTGGATATTAATGTCAGCTTGAATGAATATTGTGAAATGTTTCGTTATTTTAAGGGGAAATAATATTTTGTTGTTTCTGGCTCTAAGAGTCGAATGTTGCTACAAATGATAATGAAAAGTTGGATGGCAAAATAAAAAAAAAAATCACGTGAAAAAATCCATAAAGCAGCTAATCCAGCTACAGCTTACAGTCGTAAATACAGTGGTACAATAGAACAGTAGCAAATGGGTTTCCTTATTCACTCAAAAGCAAATTTCTTCATAGTGATTGAAAATTGTAGACAGGAACAGAATCTTTCCTTGAAAAAAGGAGCCAAAATATAGAGAAGCCTACCCATAAACAGCACAAAACAAAGTATTATTATTATTATTATCTAACACTGCTTACGTTAACACAAAAACAATTCAATAACAACATTATCTTCTAGACAAACCCAATCAGGATAAAAAAAGCATACAAACTTTCATGAAAAATAACAAATAAATTAAGTCATATAGATTAGAATATATATATTATATATATATATATATATATATATATATATATATATATATATATATATATAACTATATAATATATATATATAATATATATATATAAAAGAGGTTCAGGAGGTCCATTGATAACTTCACATGAAGGCCAAGATTTATTTATTTAAAAACGTTTAGCACATCAACTTTTGCATCTTCAGTCTGTTAAAAGAGAAATGCATATATTAAAATAAATGTATCGAAACAGCACTTTTCGATAGTAGGTTACACTAAAGACCCGGACCACCTGACTACCTTGGAATCGTTAATTATTAAAAGACTTGTTCCCCTATTGAATAACAACACCTCGGCTTCACCTTTACATCTGGCATAGTCAACGTCTTGGACCTGGCTCTCTCAAAATCATTCCTTGCTTTCCTTCCATTCTAGTTGGTTGGTACCTCAGTGGTTCTTCCTCTCTTTTTTAACTATTTATATTTTTATTGCATTTTAACATGAAATACTATTGTGAATCCTTAGTTTTAGTTTTTTATTTTATACATTTCTCTTTTAACAGACTGAAAGACACAAATGCCAAAGTTTATGTGCGAAACGTTTTATAATAAATCTTGGCCTTCATGTGAAGTATCAATGGACCTCCTAAACCTCTTATGTCTGCGCTCCTTTATACCTCATATATATATATATATATATTGATAAAAGGTTCAGATTTCGACGCTAGACAGAAAGAAATAGGCAAAGGGACGCTATAAGTTAATGACATGAAAATTGAAAATCTCTGGCACTAAGTGATGTGGCATCGTGTCAACTCAGCAGAAGAGGGATGCTGACTCTACCAAATAAATAGCACTTACTAGCTTTGTAAAGGAGAGGCAAAGAAGGACATAGGAGGTTCGCCACTCAAATGGAAGCTCATTAGAGATTACCTGTTAGAAAAGCCCTTTTCATAAGCCTTAAGCAAAGTTGAGAATTCCTGGATAAAGAATCTACTGCTTCGAAATATTTTTCGCTGGGGAGACGGAGATCTTGGGATCCCTGGGATATCCAAATAGGTTTAGGTATTTTCCAAAAAAATAATATAGCAGAAAAATTTTTTTATTAACGGCAAAAGTGTGTATGCATGTCCCAAAACGTGTACAGATCAAGAAACCTTTTTGCAGTTTTTCAACCTGATTTAAAAAAAGGAATATCATAGATTTACGTGCACATTTATTCAGCTTCATTGAAAATAATAGAAAAAGAAAAAGTAAAATAGTGATCCAATACAAAAGAATTCATGAATGATTAAGTAAGTTAAGAAGTATAATGGTAAAATGATAAAGAGTAAAATATGCAAGAGGGAATAACTGAATAAAACCTATGAAAATACATACAAGGAGCAAATAAATTTTAGGGATGTTTTCCAAATAGCCCATTGAAACCAAACTTCGGTTTGAAGTGGCCCCGAATCCACTTCTTTTATGGGCTCTTCCTATTTTTGTTTTTGGGGGGACTGGGTGGGGTGGGGACTAGGAGGGGTTTCAAATGGCCCTCCTCCGGAAAGTTGTGGTAACAGCGAAACTTGTTCAACTTTAAAAGCTTTAAGGCAGCCATTTTCCATTGACAAACTTACTGGCTTTACCCACCTGATACTACGGTTCTTTGGCTCTCCCTGGAACATAAGTTGTTGTCTGATGACTCGATTCGGCGGTCTTGGAGACATTCATGTTTCCGAAATCCAATCTAAAAACGAGCAGAGTTTTAACTTACTGCAACTTATAAGAAGATGCCAATATAAACCCGAACACATAAACACACACTCAAATATTTTGTAAAGGTATATATATATATATATATATATATATATATATATATATATATATATATATATATATATATATATATACACACACACACACACACACTTTTAGGGCACAATTTTTCACGGATACAACATTCATTGAATAGAATGGCTTTTTTCATTGTTAACCAGCTTTTTTGGAAATTGCTTCTATTTTCTAATTATTTACTTCATTAGTAATCTGAACAATGAAGTGAAGAAAATAATTAGAAAATATGAAGCAATTTCAAAAAAGCTGGTTAACAATGAAAAAAGCCATTCTATTCTATGAATATATATAGATATAATATATATATATATAGATATATATTATATAGACATATATATATATATATATATATTATATATATATATATAAATATTATATATAATATATATATTATAGAATATATAATCATATATATATGCAGAAGCCAGGTACTATGTCGTACCTCTAAGTAAATGGGGTTACAATCCACAATGAAGTAAAATCCTCTTGTAGTTTAAAATATATATTTCTTGTACAGGATTAAAGCTTTAATTCTGTACAAGAAATATATATTTTTAAACTACAAGAGGATTTTACTTCATTGTGGATTGTATCCCCATATATATATATATATATATATATATATATATATATATATATATATATATATATATATATACATACATACATACATATTTTACGGGTGTATGTGTGTGTGTATGATGCATAATATTCCAAGTGCAACATACAGAGAATAAAGATATGGGGAAAGAGATTGGTAGCATATGATCAATCTTTCTTCAGAGACAATGAAAGTCTTCTTGATAAAATCCCAGATCGTGTAATGTTACTTTGCGTTACATAACGCAACATTACCTCACTGAGCGTGATCTCCGCCTCTGATTAATTTTCTGACACTTAATGGTTACCCAGTGGTTACCATATCAGTCCAAATTCTGCACCATGTCCATTCATTTCCTTCTGAACGACTGAATTAACGGATCACCTTTTGACATCCACGAAACATGTCAATGGTGATAGTTAATATTATTTATTTCTCTATATATGTTTATATTATTTATTTCTCTATATATTTTTTTATTGTTTATTTAGTTAGTTAGACTCTGTTTTTTTTTCATCTGTCCATCCGCCTGTGGTGTTTTTGTATGGTAACACTGCGTCCCGGGCTTTAGATAGTTACATTCAGCTTACATTAAAAGATTATAATAATATCCTATTTCGAATATTAACGGTGTAATTCGCATACGTAAATTATTAAAACACTTTTCAGTTGCAAATGTACACCCAGATATCCTTTTATTTACCTAAAACTTACAAATAGTGTGTAACTATCTAAAGCCCGG
>NC_061107.1:21358027-21368493 GCF_015104395.2 Macrobrachium nipponense | reverse complement strand
CTCATCAGTTGTTGAAAACCGATTCTTGTTTTTGATGTATCTTATGGTTTTACCTTCCTCGTTTTCAGCCGAGACATTTGCTATCAGTCTTACGGATTCTTATTTTTTACCTTTTCATTAAAAATGGTTTTAATTTATTTGAATAACTTTGATTTTTATTGCAGAATCGAATTTGGGAGCCCTTTGCGTGTTTATGATTTCCATAAGTGATCGTCTTGGGGTCGTTTATAGTCTCAGTCAAAATTTCTCGAATCACTCTGATTATAACAGTTTCTTTAAACCTATTCTTTTCAAATATGTTATCTGTTTACCTACTGAGTTCAACTCTTGCCCTAGAAAACCCCTGTAAACAGCCCCCCCCCCCCCCCCCCGCCCCCCCCCCCCCCCACACCCCCCCCCCCCCCCCCCCACCCCCCCCCCCCCCCCTTCTCTCTCTCTCTTCTTCTTTCCTATTCCATCACTCTATAAGCAGTTTCTACGCCTCCATCTCGGTGCCTGTGAATGTACCACAAATTGCAAAACTCCCTTTGGGATCCAATCAATGACTCTTCATTTGCTGTCAAACAACTTCATTTCGACTCTTATAACAATGCTTGAGCAGATTCATTTCCTGGTCCTTCATATTTTCAGTCACATTCTTTGCAATGAGGCTTTTTCCGTTCCTATTTAACAACGCTGCCTGTGTTTCTTATATTTATTTTACTGTGCTCGTAAAACGTTTCAGTTTTGTTTTGTTTTGTTTAAGTAGCCGATTTTCATGCTCATTCCGTATTCATTGCTCACAGAAACTGTCTCAAGGTTCCTGAGAACCGGGTCAGAAATGAATCTAGGTCTCTGTCAATACCAGGTGCCATTGCATTAGAAAAGTGTAAAGTGAAAAAGGAAAAACATGAGTTTTCATTCAACCTGAAACTTCTTACTATTCATGTTTTAGAAAGGAAACTTACATGCTGATCTTATACAATCATAGCTACCACTATTTCTTGTTTGCGGAGTTTTCCAGCGGTAATTATTAAAAGAATTTGTTATCGTGTCTATCCAGCATTCCAAAAACAAAAAAATAAAGGAGATTTGTGTCATTATTAATAATAGCAAATTATTGATTTCTAAATCAGTGGAGGAAAATAGCATTTCTGATACTGTAGTAAGCAATATTGATCGTTCATGAAACTTACCAAATACAGCCAGCATATGATAGGTATATCTTTAAGTTTGTACCTTGTGTATCATTACTTCAAAGCTTAAGCCTAAATAGCATGGTATATGTTTCTCTCAGTTTTGATGGTTATTGTGCGTACCATTTAAATTAAATGTTTAATTGATATGGTTCCATAAGTCAAAAGCACTTAACCATATTCTGTTCATGTTAGTGATTTAAATGATAGTAGCAAATATGGTTAATCTCATAAAAAGGCAATCGAATAACAATGAAATAAGCACAAGAAGCTGTCATTATTGATCAGATATTTATTCAGTCGCTCACCCCCTAACAAACTTGATTGTTCCTCATCAGAGAATATCACGCTTGATTGGCAAACGATCATCATTGATGAATTTGCGTTGCAGTCTAAACAACCCTGATTTTTTCCTTGATCCTCATCAAACTCAGTTCAGGATTTACTTCGTTCCTTATGCAAATGCCAACAAAATTACATGAAGATCCGTGAATTAAGTTTTTGATTCATCATTAAAAAAGGAAAACAACTAAGAGATGAACAGACAACCCACCGTAATCTCAACGAAAAAAAAAAAACACACACACACAGCTTATGGTTATAAACTTTAATAGAAATCGTAGAGGAAACTAGAGGATATATCGGCTGTTTAAAAACTACATAAACAATAATGAAAATATGAAAGCAGTAAAGAGAGAAACAGAGTTCATGTGGCCATATAAATGAAAGTAAAAACATGCGTCAGTGAGTGGACTTTGTTTAAATTTCCTTGGTTGTTTGGAAGTGTTTGTGAAGAACATTGCTCTATACAGATAGCGAAAACGAATGAATTAATGATGCAACAACGGTTAAAAACACTCATTGTGAGGAATGCATGATAAACTATGCAAATGCTCATAACATTCAGCAGCTAAAGATTATGCAAACCAACGCCAATGTTCACATGAAACAGCACTGGATATGAAGGTAAACACAACTGTCAATTTAACAGCAAGAAACGAAAATCATATGGTAGAACTTCCTTTCCCATTTACAACCATAAACCAAGCGAGTTCATTGTCACTTATCCCCATCTCTTGATGATCACTTACAACGTTAACATTCGCCACGTACAAGCAAGCAATTAACGCACAATGTCAGGCCTGGCTATGGCTTCGATCAAAGACGTGTAATTCGGAGGAAAACAAAGGACACGCCCCGGGAGAAATGGCGGTCGTTCCAGCGTGGGTAAAGATGACGCGAAAAGCCAGTGGTGGGTTACTGTCGCCCCTCTCAGAGACTTCCCGACATACTTCCGTTATCATTATCTCTTTTTCCATTGTTACCTGTTAACCATGATGCAAAATGTTACGGATTTTTTTACAATGTTTCCTTTCTCTTGACAGTGCTGTAGGAGATGTATTTATGATGCCATCATTTCTGACGTCATTTTTTAATAAAAAATCCCCTAGCTTCCTTCTTTGTTTCCTTGAGTGTACCATATATGTTTCCTTCACTTTTCTATTCTCTGAGCAACCCATATCCAGGCCGATATAGTCAAAGGTATTCAAGTTAAATGACCATGTAACCATGAATAAATATTACAGTTTTACATAATACATGCTGAAAGCAACTGAAAATACAAAGAACATTCTAAAATTCTGTTGACAGAGAGAAAAAGTTATAGAAAGAGAGGAAATAAATAAATAAAAAAAACCGCAAGTATTAAATAAACTTCGCGAAGCAAGTTTTTCAAAAGCTTGTAATCATGAGATTTAAAAAGACATAACCCATTTTTGGATTTTTCACTTCTCTCGTGATACGTGTCAGAATCAAGCCATTACTTTTAGTCAAGCAAGCGTGACGTTTTTGGGACAAAGTTAATGAACAAATACACTTTTAGGTAAGGGCGCAAGATTCAATCTTTCCTTGATGACAAGCCGTGCGAGTTTCCCTAAACGGAATGCCCATGAAAATGCATTAGTATGCATAAAAGATTTTTAAAAACTTTCAAATAAACACATACGCGAACGAAAGCGTTGATTTTAAAGATCACACAGGCAGGTAGACAGACAGACGTATCAAAGAGTTCTACATCAATATTTAAAAAATATAAGTTCCCAAGGTATATGCATGTCCCAGATTAAAAAAAAATTTTTGAAAGCTTTCATAAAAAAAAGTGGGTATTTGTACTTTTATGTTTTTCTCAATTACCGTTTTGTGTAACAAGAAAAACCTACGTATCTTGGAACCTAGTTTTTAGGATTAGTGCAGATCTTTCAGTTTGAAGGAAGTATGACAATATTCTATTGCACTATCCATACACAAACACACAAACAAACAAATTTGGTAGCCCTAGCTTCAACTCCACAAGTTGTAAAAAATGAGGGGATATGAAACGGAGGGGTTATGACCCACTTAAAAACGGCCTTCGAATTTCGGAATTTGAATAAAACCTTCCTTGAGGGAGGGGAGTCTATGGTAAAAATTTGGTAGGCCTAGCTTCAACTCCAAAATTGTAAAAAAAATTAGGGGATATGAAAAAGAGGGGATATGACCCCCTTAGAAAAGGCCCTCGAATTTTGGATTTTGACTAAAACCTTTCTGGGGCGAGGGTAGTCTATGATAAAAATTTGGTAGCCCTAGCTTCAATTCCAATAGTTGTGAAAAATGTGGGGGTATAAAAAAGAAGGGTGGTTATGACACTCTAAGAAAATGTCCTTGAATTTCGGATTTTGACTAAATCCTTTCTGGGGCGATGGGAGTCTATGGTAAAAATTTAGTAGCCTTGGCTTTCATAGTCTGGGCGGGCATAACTAACAAACAAACAAATAGACAGACAAAAATTGCTTCATATATATATATATCATCTCTTTTCCCATCGTTATCCCTACATTAAGGGACTGGTTGCCTGATGTGCATTCTCCACTGCCTTCTATCAAAACCATCATCCTCCACCAGACCTCTTCTCTCCATATCCTCCTTCACTTTAGCTCGCCATCTAATTCTCTGTCTCTCTCTCGATCTTCTTCCTCTAACAGGTTCCTCTCAAGCCCTCATGACTCTCTTCGTCATCCATCCTCAAAACATGCCCATACCATCTCAATCGTGACTCTCCTATCACCTCTGTAATCTTTACTAAGCCTGCCTTTCTTCTGATTTCATCATTTTCCAATCTTTCAAGGAGCAATATTCCCATAATCCACCTCAGCATTCTCATCTCTGTTCTCTCAAGCTCTACTTCCTCTTTTCTTCTTAGAGCCTATATTTCTGCTACGTACACTAACACTGGTCTTAATCACTGTGTTATATATCTTGACTTTTAGCTTGATTGGCATTTCCTTACCACATACCACTCCAACTACCTCTCTCCATTTCCCCCATGCAGCTTTTATCCTACTGTCAACTTCAGCCTCACATCCTTCCTCTTGGCTTAAAGTAGATCCTAAGTATTTAAACTTTTCTGCCTGTTATATAATTGAGCCTCTTCTTTCTTGTACTACTATTCTGCCTCTATCTTCCCTACTGCTCAAGAAAACCTCTGTTTTATTCATATTCACCCTTAAGCCACTTTCCAACCCTTCTCTGTAGGTCCTCCTCATTTTCAGCAGTAATCGCCAGATCACTGGCGTACAGCAACTCCCAGAGATCTTCATTCCTGATCTCTTCACTCAACACATCCATGACCAGCACAAACAAAAATGGGCTTAATGTTGACCCCTGGTGTAATACAACACTAAATTCAAAGTTTTTTGTTTCCCCAACTGCTATTATCACTTTTGTGTTCGTTCTTTTATATATCATCTCGACCAGCCTTACCAACTTTTCTGGGACTTTCTTTTTTCCTTAAACACCAAAGCATCACTTCTCTTGGGATTCTATTGTATGCTTTCTCTAGGTCTATAAATGCACAATACAGCTCCTGGTTTCCCTCTAGCTCTTTTCCTGTAGCTGTCTTCCAGTGGCGGCTCGTGGCTATCATTCATAGGGGTGCTGTTTATTAAATATCTTTTTTTTTAATTCCTTGATAACAACTGCATAAAAACACATACACAGACTCTCTCTCTTTCCTCTTTGTCTCTCCTCTCTCTCTCTCTCTCTCTCTCCCGCTGAGGAAGGCAGCAGAACCGGTTCCGAAAGCTACTATTCTGAATTTTACTCATTGACATTTATGTGGTTATCATTTTTTCCCATTCACTATAACTCGCCACTGAGTTGATTATTCTGCAATACATATCTTCAGTATCGTCACTAATATGATCACTGTCACTAATACTCCATACTGATTAAGCTTTGACGAATTTCAAAACAATTTCAAAACACACTTTCTCCCTCCAACAGCCAGGGTAACACTGCTCGAGAGGGCAGTGCTCCCCTCTACTATACGCGCAGGGTGGCTACCACATTATCACCCTGCTTGCAAAATTGGAACTGCTGAGCACCGTAGTTCCACATATTGTTTCAGTTCATTTGCTTTATTTACAAGAACAAAAGAATGGTAATAATCTTTTAAGGATTGTTGATAATCTATTCTTAATTTTTCATATTCATGTATATTCATAATTTTGTACATATATATGAAATCTATAGGGGGTGCTGCAGTTCCACAGTGCCTACTGACGAGCCGCCACTTTGTCATAATATATATATATATATATATATAATATATATATATATATATATATATATATTATATACATATATTTTAATATATATACAGATATATTACAGCTAAACAGCTAGACAGATTGTCTCACTGGTAATACATCAAAGTGTTCTCAGAGATCTTACAAGCACTTCCTGCTCACTTTGTGGTTCTAGTGTCTTGTAAAAACAATGCTGTTGCAGCAGATGACCTTTTGACCTCGCCTGAAAAATGCAGGTGACCTCACTTTCTTTGGAGACCTTTGGATTTTGTGCGTCCTTTTTTGGGAAGTGGTGTGTTTAGCAATGTTTTTATAGATCGAAGTGGCGATGCAAATGTTTGAAACTGAAGACATGGATGAATAAAAGGGGGAGGATTGTGGGAATATAACAATAAGAAGGAAATAGAATGGAGCCCTCAGTAGAAGCAATAGCAACCGATAAAACAACATCAAAAGTACCAGTAACTACATCAACAAGTACAGTAGCAGCATTAAGTTCAACAACCGATTCCTTGAAACCACTAAAACCAACAACAGCGAAAATATCAGTATCAACAATACAACAACAATAAAAAAGGGTAACCGAAACAACAGAATTGTGTTGACGTTTATTTAACAGAGAAATAGGTAAAGAACAGAAAGAAAATAACTTTAACAAGAGAAAAAATGGAAAGAAAAAACATTAAAAGAACACCCAGAATAGTGACACTGCAAAGACGAGAAAAAGAAAAAAAAACAAGAAAGGAAGAGATAGCGGAGAACAACAACAGCAATAAGAATACACTAAAAATTCAAGCGACAATGTGTAAATACGATAAAGGTATGAAATCAAATCTTACTGTGAATATATGTATATACATATAAAAAGTTCGAAGAAAGTATATTGAAACGAGAAGAAAAGAACACTGACAAAGAAAATTAACTAGGCAAAACCACACGAAAAGTGAGATAGAGAGAGATGCATTTACGAAGCGAATGCGGAGCTGGCAACGAGGAAAAACATAAATGAAAATAAATTGTTTGAAATCTTTCAGGTAAAAGTATTTTTCACCATTACACAGATAAGTATAAGAGGATTGGCTTAAAGTTAGTATAGCCATATTTCAAAACTGTGGACACTACTTTGGAAAAGAGAGAGAGAGAGAGAGAGAGAGAGAGAGAGAGAGAGAGATCAAAGGCGGAACTGTAACGTAAAGGTTAGAAGCAGCAGATGAATATAGACGTAGCAGGGAACAGCAGGAGGAGGATGAGGAGGAGGAGGAGGGGTGGGAGGGAAGAGGAGGGGGGAGGGTAACGTGTGGGGTGACAGAGGAGAAGGAGGCAAGAGAAAAATAGGCCCAAAGGAGAAGCAGAAGACACCGGAGGGAGCCTTGTTGTCAATATTCCCTTTCTGCCTCCCCAACTTAAAGATGACAACCAACACCTTGCTTAGGTGTGACGTCACGTTTCCACCTCTGGGTGAGACTGTGGTTATAGAGAGAAGACCCAGGAAGACACGCAGTCGAGCCAAGGACCCCGAGTCTCATTTATTTGCTCTTTTTTTCCCTAGCTTTTTTTTGTTCGGCCTCTCCTGGTGTTAATTTAAATGCTGTCCCTTCGCGTAGCTGCACAGATTGGTTTCGTTATTTTTTGTGATATAATTTTAGGTAAGGAATGAAGAAAGGAAACGTGCCTTACGGAGAGAGACGTGTTGAATACATTTTACACGTGTCAACATTCGTTATGTTTGGACTGCAGTCAAGTCTGGTATCTGTAATTAGATACCTTGAACTTATTAGTTTATAAATTACGGACCTGTGAAATGAAATGCTTGAACTTACGTGATATACCTTTGTATAACTTTGTCAGCCTTTTTGTTTACTTGAATAAAGTAATGACTGGAGCTTTTATTGATGTATACTAAATTGATCTCATCTATCATGAAAGAAAAACACCTTAAAATTCTTCAATATTAATATCCCTTCGTGGTAGACATTAACCCAACGTTTTTAAAGTGGTTTTGTAGAAGTTAAAACGAGTATATTTTTCTTTTTAACTCATTTCGTTAGCATTCACCGAAGGCTTAAAAGTTAAACTACTTGAGTTTAATTGTTAATAATTTGGTAAAAGTTGATGTGTCAGACTTGACTTTACAACTAAATTGAGCATATTTTAATACTTCTGAAGTTCAAGAGTAAATGTTCATGTTTCTGGTGTTCTGTAAATGATGATCGATACAGCTTGACTTTTAAAATATATTGTACAACATTAATTAAGTTGAAATGTTTCCTTTCTGCTCATTCTGTGGCTTTCTTTTGCAATTCAAATGGATAGAGAAAGTTTTAAGTTTTATTAAAATTGCAATGATTGTAAAAACATTTTTCATTTTTGATGAGTGAAATTAGACTTCTAATGACATCTCATAGCTGCTGGAAATTTATATTCATCTAAATTATACGAAACTATTGCCTTAGTATTTTGAAGCAAGTAGAAAAGTTACAGAGAAAAACTTGAGTTCTTAGCTAATTTATAACAATTCTTAAGACTAACTTAAAAGTGAAATAGGCTAATTTGACGTTTCAAGCAATTTTGTTATACTCTGCATTTAACTCGAAAGGTGACAGTCGAAAACGTAGACAACTGTGTAGATAATTTCGCAAAGGCTGAAAAGTAGTCAAGTTTTCTTTTACTTTTTTTTATCTGATTTCTGGTATGAGGATACTTGCTAATTGAATCGTGACTGGTTTCGTTTGGATGCTCGAATAATAATAATAATAATAATAATAATAATAATAATAATAATAATAATAATAATAATAATAATAATAGCTAGCGATGACACGTGGCAATGGCTGCTGAGGGGAAAGCTCAAGAAGGAAAGTGAAAGAATGATAACAGCGGCACAAGATCAGGCCCTAAAAACCAGATATGTTCAAAGAACGATAGATGGAAATAACATCTCTCCCATATGTAGGAAGTGCAATACGAAAAATGAAACCATAAACCACATAGCAAGCAAATGTCCGGCACTTGCACAGAACCAGTACAAAAAGAGGCATGATTCAGTAGCAAAAGCCCTCCACTGGAGCCTGTGCAAGAAACACCAGCTACCTTGCAGTAATAAGTGGTACGAGCACCAACCTGAGGGAGTGATAAAAAACGATCAGGCAAAGATCCTCTGGGACTATGGTATCAGAACAGATAGGGTGATACGTGCAAATAGACAGACGTGACGTTGATTGACAGAATCAAGAAGAAAGTATCACTCATTGATGTCGCAATACCATGGGACACCAGAGTTGAAGAGAAAGAAAGAGAAAAAATGGATAAGTATCAAGACCTGAAAATTGAAATAAGAAGGATATGGGATATACCAGTGGAAATTGTACCTATAATCATAGGAGCACTAGGCACGATCCCAAGATCCCTGAAAAGGAATCTAGAAAAACTAGAGGCTGAAGTAGCTCCAGGACTCATGCAGAAGAGTGTGATCCTAGAAACGGCGCACATACTAAGAAAAGTGATGGACTCCTAAGGAGGCAGGATGCAACCCGGAACCCCACGCTATAAATACCACCCAGTCGAATTGGAGGACTGTGATAGACCAAAAGAAAAAATAATAAAAATAAATAATAATAATAATATTGGTGATGATGATGATGATGATGATGATGGTGGTGGTGGTGATAAAACTATAGAAGGAGAACCTTTTTTAGGGTAGTATTAGTGAAAATAAACACCGTTTAACGACGGCATTTACTTGCAGAGACGTGTTCAATCATAATAATAATAATAATAATAATAATAATAATAATAATAATAATAATAATAATAATAATAATAATAATATACAAGGTGTCCCTCTTTTAGTGTAGTATTTTTGGAATCAATCACCGTTTCAACAACATTTATTTGTAGTGTCGTGATTCCCATGACAAAAGTACTGCAGAAGATGGATGCTGGGTACCAACTCAAAAAAGAGAGGCAACAGAATTAACCATCTGATATTCATGGACGACATCAAGATGTATGGTAAGAGCATCAAGGAAATATATACCTTAACCCAGACTGTAAGAATTGTATCTGGGGACATCATGATGGAGTTTGGAATAGAAAAATATGCGTTGGTCAACATACAAAGGGGCAACGTAACAAGGACTGAAGGGATAAAGCTACCAGATGGGAACGACATCAAACATATAGATGAGACACAATGCAAATACCTGGGAATAATCAAAGGAGAGAATATAAAACACCAACAGATTAAGGACACGATCAGAAAATATATGCAGAGACTCATAAACATATGGGCAGTACCAGTAATCAGATACAGCGCAGCATAGACCAGAAAACTAGGAAACATATGACAATACACAAAGCACTACACCCAAGAGCAAATACGGAGACTATACATAACACGAAAGGAAGGAGGGAGAGGACTACTAAGCATAGAGGACTGCATCAACATCGAAAACAGAGCCCTGAGGCAATATCTAAAAACCATTCAAGACGGGTTGGTCAAGAATGCATGGGAAGGACTGATAAAAGTAGACGAAGACCCAGAAATATACAGAGGCAGGAGAATGATAAAAAGAACAGAGGAGTACCACAACAAACCAATGCACGGACAATACATGAGACAGACTAAAGAACTAGCCAGTGATAAAACATGGCAATGGCTTCGGAG
>NC_061107.1:21348027-21353027 GCF_015104395.2 Macrobrachium nipponense | reverse complement strand
ATTGGCATTTAGCTTTAATAACAAACGCTCGAAAAAAAACAAAAGGCGGGTCGAAAAAAATATATATTGTTTGTTGATGTACTGACAGAGGCACTAAACATTACATTTCATTTTCATGAAAGTTCAACGAAATAGCATCCTGTCAATACAATGAAAATAGTGAGGAATGCTATCGTTTCGTAAACTTTTATAAAATAAACATTTTACACTTCTTCCTACATAAAATAGTCTGGAAGCACGGGAGGAGAGAGAGAGAAAGAGAGCGTCTATATTGTTGAATTAATTTGACTTGAAAGTATCCCAAATTCGCAAAGCCACGTCATATATTTATACGTTTATATATATACATATATATATATATGTGTGTGTGTGTTTGTGTGTGTGTGTATATATATATATATATATATATATATATATATATAATATATATATATATATAGATATATATATATATATATATGATATATGTGTGTGTGTGAGTGTGTGATACTCTAAGGTAGAATTTGCACATTGTACCGACCGTTCATATCGAATTTACCTAAGATTTTACCAATAATCTAATAATATAATTCTAATAATATAATAATAATAATAATTAATTAATTAATTAATTAATTATTATTATTGATTATTATTATTATTTTATTGATTAATTATTTAATGCTTAATTCTAATGGAAAATGAAAACTTAACGCTAAGAAATCTTCTCAGGCTTGAATTCACATAATATATTCTTACGCTTGTTTCCACAATGCATATTCAATTATAATGAAATAAAAGAAATCCCCTTAACATAAGTTCCTACATAAGGTAATTTTAATGTGTGAAATAGACGATAATTGAACATAGAAATGAAATGAAATAATAACTGTAATGATAATGAAACAAAATGAAGTCAAGTAATGATTTTTATGTAAACAAAGGCAATTGCTTTTGGATATATATAATATATATATATATATATATATATATATATAGATATATATATATATATATATATATATATATATATACATACATATATATGTGTGTGTGCATGTATGTATTATATAGAATACGTTTTGTCGATGTGAAAAGATCAGCCTGAATAAAGAAAAAATATTCATTCATAAGAAATATAATTGATAAGAACGCGTAGATTGTTAAATAAATTACGTAGATGAAAGAATAGGTAAATTCTTCAGCGAGATCACGACATACTGCTTTAGGAAACCTGGCGACATTAAAATGACGTATAACGTTGACGTCAGGTTTTGCAGGTAAGCTCTCTGTATTTTTAGATTCTATATGCTATTTATACCCTTCACCTTTTCCTACTAGTCGCATGCTCTCATACCTTTGTCGGTAAAAGGAAATGTTGACTAACTGAGGCCTGAAGGGAATCTGTTCATGTCCCATCAAAATTTTCTAGGATGTGGCTATTTATGTTTCCTATTGCTTACCTCGTATACTTTTGAATTTGTCTTAGTAGGTAAATTATAATAATGAATAATTATAACAGCGGCACAAGATCAGGCCCTAAGAACCAGACATGTCCAAAGATGAATAGATGGAAAAGACACCTAACCTATATACAGGAAGTGCAATATGAAAGATAAGACCATAAACCTCATAGCAAGCGAATGTCTGGCTCTTGCACAGAACCAGCACAAAAAGAGGCATGATTCAGTGGCAAAACCCCTCCACTGGAACCTGTGCAAGAAACACCGTCTACCATGCAGTAATAAGTGGCACGAGGGAGTGACAGCAAACGATCAGGCAAAGATCCTCTGGGACTATGGTATCAGAACAGGTCAGGTGATCCGTGCAAATAGACCAGACTTGTCGCTGATTAACAAAATCAAGAAGAAAGTATCACTCATTGATGTCGCAGTACCATGGGACACCAGTGTAAATGAGTAAGAAAGATAAAAAATTGATAAGTATCGAGACCTGAAAATAGGAATAAAAAGTATATGGGATATACCAGTGGAAATTGTACCCAAAATCATAGGAACACTAAGCACGATCCCAAGATCTCTGACAAGGAACCTGGAAAAACTAGATGCCGAGGTAGCTCCATGACTCCTGCAGATGAGCGTACTATTAGAATCAATGCACATAGTGAGAAAAGTGATGGACTCCAAAGGAGGCAGGATGCAACCAGGAACCCCACTCTATAAATACCATCCCGTCGAATAGGATGACTGACATAGCAGTAGGAGTAGTAGCAGTCACTTGAATATTTGCCATATAAACGAGGGTTGCAAATTTCATTATCTTTTCATCTCTAGTTATAACTATAATTCATTGTGTTAGATTTCACCCCATCGAATATCGAGATTTAACTGAATGTTAATAACTCCTAATAACTACATACAACATTCATTAATTGATAGACTTGGCCCTTTTTAAATACCTTTTTTCTATTGCTGTTAAGTACATTTTTGGAACTACACGATCAATCTCATTCCGAGATTTTTTAACAGGTTATTGTGCTACAGATTACATTACGTTAAGAGCTTAATGAATATATAGTTGTATGTGATACGAAAATATTCGTCCACAGCATCTTAAGTAAATTTTCAACTATGACCGTCCGCTAATTAAAATTATGAATTCCATATGACTCTTTAGTTAAAATCTCCCCGCTCCCCAGCAATTTGAATTAAATCTCTCCTGGTTTTATAACCTTTCCCGTCTTCCCGAAGTCTCAAAAATCAAATGTTGCGACAAAACATCGTTTTGGAATCATTGAAAGTACCTGTTTGATGATGACAGTCTAACAAACGCATACGTACAGTAATCCAATGGTTTCCCGGTTAATGTTTGCAAAATTACTGCATATTAAGGTCTATAATAAATTTCATAAAGGATTGAAATGAAGCTAAGGAAAATATCAATATGGATATGTTAACAAAGTAAGATGCATATACAAGGTTTCCGATTTACATTTCTCAATTACTTCACCTCGGTTCATTAACATTATAATGTTAATTATCTGAATCATGAATGGAACTGGAAATATCTCTAATTTGCTACGTTTTATTTATCTAAAATTCCAGACTTTTCTCATAGGATAGTCAAGGTCCACTATCCAATATCTTCTTCGATTTAGCATTTTGTGATAAAAATTTCAAAAAATGAGAGTAAACGCAAAATTCTGATTAATATGTTCAAGGTCTTAATACTATTCTTAAATTAAAACAGCCCGAATCAGAAATACAATTTTTGCGTTCTCATCTAAGGATAGACCATCAAACTAGCATAAGTGCCACCCCATATTTCGTCCGCGATCAGCAGTCATTAAATGGCTCGGTTTATTGATTGTTTCTTTATCCTTAATGGTAAGGTTTGAAGAACTCTCCTGATCTCATTTGCAGTGAAACTTTTCATATTCCACCTTTTAAAATGAGTGTAGTAAGGTATACCTCCGCTCATGTTGGTCTACTGTTTCACCTTTACCCTCTTCTTTCCTCTTAAACCTCAGCATAGGTAACAGTAGTCTGCTACCTTCCTCCAATTCATGTAGGAAATAGTCATGGTAAACGAGGGTCTTCAGTGTATATATATATAATATATATATATATATATATATATATATATATATATATATATATATATAATATATACATGAATATAAAAGACTATGTATTTTTCGTATTAACACATAATTAAAGGGGATATCCCGGATGGATACTGAAAACATATTTATTTCTTGCGCTCTGAAAATAGCCAATACCAGGATGTAATCACCACAACAAACAAATGACTAAAAAGAAAAAAAAAACAGGCTTTCTTTGTCCCTCAAACAAAAGGACAAAAATAAATACGCACTCATTTAAAAATATCCACTTTCATGTAGGTCAACAGAAGAAGCATTCGAGTCTACTGTGAGTTTTGTACAAACGCAGTTGGAAAAGTCAAGAGAGTTTTCTAAGCCTCACTATGTGACGTGATCAAGTCACTAGCAATTTTGAAGAACAGTTATATTGCTGAAAGACAATGTCCGATCTTCAGCTTCTCATATTCCTTTTATTTCCGTTCCCATCCATAAGTATACAACTATGCTATCTAACCAGTTGTACATCACCTGTGATATTGTAACAAGCAGTTTACTGTGTTTATTGACCCGAATTTAACAAGTTCTTCGTCATTCTATGCGTCGTGGAATGTCTTCTTTTGTAGACATGACATTGTCAACAAATCCAAACCACGCTAAGAATAGAACGAGCTAGATGAAGTATTTTCTATAAATGCGAACGCGTAACCCATACGCCCTCGTACACATCTATGGACAAAAAAAAATGTCAACACAAAAACCTACATTCCTTACAGACGGAAAGCACTTTTAGAGGAATTGTCCATGTGGCAAATAGAAAGACGATAAGCAGTCACACGCTAAGTATACATATTCTCGCTGAATGGTTGGTCACCAATATCATAGTACCTCAGATGATGCAATTGATAATGTCGCGTGGGTAAATTCTGATAAAATAAATGAGTAAATTATTAACAAAAGTTTTTCATTGGATGGATTTGTTCAAAACTAATAAAATCAGTCTAGCTACCACAAACGCACAGAAGGGTTCTCATTATTTGACGACCAATTTTAAGATCTATTTTATAGACAAAAGTGATTGAGAGAGGCATAGCAATTACGTAATAAGGAATGAAATGAAAGGGGGTTGGGGAAGAGGAGAAGCTGCATTACAGTTCTCTTACATAGTATGAAAACTTTGGATGAACAGACAAAGACAAGATACATACAGACAGACAGACAGCTCTGGCAACCGCTCACCAGCCAAAACAGCAGACGTATCAGCATCAGCAGCCTGCACCGAGCGACCGCAAGTCTGGCTATTGGAGCCAAACAAAAGCATTACGGTTTAAAACGTGTGGTGTATTGATCATAATGCTAAGCCCACGCAAAGAAGGACGAATTGTCGGCGGAAAGCTTTAACTATTTCACCTTTAAGCGTTTCCTTCTCTCATTACGGCACGAGAGGGAATCAAGGCCG
>NC_061107.1:21315527-21338027 GCF_015104395.2 Macrobrachium nipponense | reverse complement strand
TCTGCTGCTAGTGATACGGATGGTTGGTTGGTTGGAGGTCCCCATACATGTTCCAATTATTTGTCAAACTAAAAGTCGGAGTCAGCTTATCTTACAACGAAATATTGTCTTCAATAAACATGAAGTCATGGCAACACTAATGAAAATGTCGGCCGCCGCTTGGCTTATTTCGAAGGTACACAGTTTTTTAATTCTCATCAAAACACTTACTTATACCTATGGCACGGTATTACACACAAAAACATAATGCAAAAATAAGTTTAAAAATAAATATGTCCTCTCGAGTTACTTCTGAACACCAGAACTACAATGATGTGAAAACTAAATACCAGTAAAAAAAAAAAAAAAAAAAAAAAAAAAAAAAATGATAAACGCTTAGGAACAACCAGAGAAAGGGCGGGAAACGGTTATCTAACTAGGCATTAGGACTCTGCTACAGCTGAAACTGAAATGCTGTTGCTTTTATCCCAGAAATATGCCAAAAGACTTGGCTGCATAATATCTATTTTAATAGAGATTGTTATAACCATTTTGATAATTAACATTCTATATAATAGGAAATAGTACTAGGGACTCTAGCCATTACATAGGTTTGTTACCATTTCGGTGCTACTTCGGTGTGTCATCTATGCGACACCTACTCTGAGGTGCTAGTATGGTAAATGTAAAGTAGACGGCCGGACGAATATATCGTTTATTAATTTAATTTGTTGACCAAGCAATACAGAAATGGGTGTATATAGTACCTTGATCCCCGAGGGGCTAGTACTAAACATGGCGTCCAATGGCGCTTTATTACTTCGGGATAGGTGACGCTTAGATAACAATCCAAAGTAGCACCTCGATTTCTTAGAAGCAGACGTCCCTTACATGATACCTTTGTCTAACATACATGTTACAGTTAAGTCCTTTTCTTAATACATTTTCACTTATAAATTATTAGTCTTCAAACTGGGGGTTAGGAAAAAAAAGTAACTAGATTATATTAACAAAATTCCTTTCTAGTTCGAATTTGCAATAACTGTTATTGTCTTTCTTTTGTGCTGATCTCAGTTACAACCATTCTTATTACTTGTTTTATGAACTCAAGGGAAAATCACGTTATAAGAATAAAGTTAGTTACGCGTAAAGTGCACTGGATGGGGAGGGTAATGCAACAGTAGTGCTAGTATTCCAGCGAGAGAACACTTGAGAACTTTCCATTAACAAAGCCGGCTGGTAGTTTACAGAAACCACGTGTAATATAGTCGTATAATATAGAGCAAAAAGATTTGTTTAAAAAATCTAACATTTATGTACTTATCTATCTGGAACAAGAAAGGCTACGACATTCTAGCGTTATCATGCTAAGCATTCTAACGACTTTGGTTTCCCCATGATGCTAAATGTAGTGCTACCTGATTTCTAACGGTTTTTGAAGTGCGTTTCAGCCTTATATCACATTTACAGTATCCGTCTTATACTTTGTTGACAATGATAGAACTGAGTGGGCAAGGATGGTGTGAGGTAAAACCAACAACATAGGCCTACGTACACTAATGCAATCCCCTTCACTTGTACTAAACTCGGCAAGTGAAAATATAATCGTTTTAAATATATTTGTTAATCCAAATAATGAAAATTTAAAAAAAAAAAAAAATCTTTGGAGGCACATATAAACATGTATGTTTTCTACGGTGTGCCGATCAACCTCAAAACGATTAACAATAATGAAAGCTAAGTAATAAGGAAAAGCAAAGCCTTGAATATCCTATGCACTTTTTCATCAGCATTAACTCAAGGCTCAGGGTATTTATTTAATGTTATAATTGTTATATGAAAATAACAAATTCATTAAATCAATCGATAGCTTAAAAAAATTAAAGTTGAGGCCTAACTATGTACCTTAAAATGTTGGATACCATCATCTCTCTCTCTCTCTCTCTCTCTCTCTCTCTCTCTCTCTCTCTCTCTCTCTCTCTCTCTCTGCATTTGTGTGGCAGGCTTCTCCCTCGTGCTCTTCCCCAACACATTTTTCTATCATCATCTGTCAAGCAGGCGAGTTAGCCTACATTCCACATAGCCAATGAACGATAGCATATTTTCCATGCCAAATGAGTTGCAATGGAGTTTTGCCGAATGGATTTGGTCAACACATAATAAATTTAGAATCTATTTTCATTGTTTGTACTACAGGGTGACCAGACGTCCCCGGAAACCCCGTTTTCAGTGACCTGACCCTAACTACTGATATCCTCGGAAATGTCCCCGGTTTTCACTGAGACTGAAAAAAAAAAAAAAAAAAAAAAAAAAAATTGACCAAACTATACACAATTGCACACCGTACGACTCGCACTGTACTTTTCATAAACTAAGGAAATGATAAACAGCTTTGCATGACATAATTTGCGAAATTACCTTCCAAGAACATAAACACAAATTTCCCGCCAAACCATCGTCAGTATCATTATGCACGTCCCTGGCTTCCAGCCAGCAACCAGCCACCTGCACTCTGCCATCCAGCGGTGTTGCGCCCGTAGATAATTTTAATACTGTTCAGTCATTGGTAAGTAGTCATTAAATAATAGCCTACCTTGATTTAATCACTTGAATTTTTATCCCATTCCTTTGCAATTTAGGATAAATAGGGTGAAAGAAACTTTTGAACGCTGTTTTATGAATGGTAGGGGTAGGGTCCACGATTTAGTTTTTCAGTGACAAAAACACGCCATCTTTTAGAGGTTTTGACGCTTCTGAGCCGAAAATGTCCCCGGATTTTGTCTCAGAAATCTGATCACCTTATGTTTGTATCAAGGGCAAATGCTTCTTCCATATAGGCCTATAGGTCTAAGAACCACCGATGTGTAGAGTTCATGATGATAAATTCTGATACAGTCATAATAGCATTCTGATAGCAAGAAGCTTTAGTCCAATAATATCAGTATACTGGTTGTACTATCGCCATAGACAACTGAGACTATTCGCTTTAAAAAGACAAAATTCACGGATACTAGACCTACACTGCAAAGGCGATACCTAGCTGACGCAAAAACGAAAATGACGACGATAACGCTTACACCTACACTATCACAAACACTTGTATGGCTTAAATTTTGCATTATACTTTGTATACTGATATATCAAGCTTATTTTCATGCAAAGTACCTGCATCGAATAAATGCCTAGACCCATAGTACGGATGCTCAATTCATCTCACCTCATTAATACGTAGTAGTCACGTGGGGTCGAGCCATTTCTTGATCCTTGATGAACTTGAGTAGATCGTATTCCCATAAAGAGAGAAGGTTTACTTCAATGAGTCAGATTTCATTGCCATCGAAACCTTTCCATGCTCTGTCTAAAACCTGTTCTCACAGAGGTGATTTTCTTCTTCACTGAATCCCGCTAGGCCTAGTGCTGGCATCCCTCACTCAAGTTTTTCCACAAGAATATCGTATGCTGTTTCTCTCTTATTCCTATCACTATATTCCGGCTCTTTCACAGGCAGAATTCTGCCCGTATAATTCAAGGAACTCCATCCTAAATACCTTTCCCACGGGCGAGTGTGCCATTGTCCAGAGCTCTCTACAAATGATGTTCACGCGCTCACAGATGAAGTGTTCAAATGAACTTCCATATTACGGTTTGAACAAACTAAAACCAACCAAACTTTGTTTCCATTCCATCTATAGGCTACCTAGTTCATTCCATTTGATGAAACCAAATTAGCCCCACACCTGCTCAATTTTTTGTCAAACATTTGGTTGCTTGACGAAAAATAAATGGCGGCCTGAAGCTAGAACTTTTAGTACTTTTTGTTGCTTCCTTCAGTTGATATTCAAATGTGAAATACATATCATATAAACGTCATTTAATAAACGTCGGCATCCAGACTTATTATATAAGTTAAGGCCGTAAAGGAATACAGAAAATTGTTATCAAACATAGAAAACGAAGACTAATAGTGAACTATTGTATTTTCATCCAAGTTCTAACGTTGTGACTGTTTTAAGAATATGATTTTCCTGTTAATATACATACATGCATGCATATATATATATATATATATATATATATTTTATATATATATATATATATATATATATGGTGCACCTCCGAGGTGCTAGTACTAAACATGGAGGAAGCTAAAATGGGACAGCTCCTTTAGTACTATCCACAGAGGAAGCTCAAATGGGACACCTTCTTTAGTACTAGCTCTCGTGGATCAAATATATCGTTTATTAATAAATTTTGTCGACCACACAATAAAGAAATGGGTGTATAGCCTATAATACTTGGATTCCCGAGGGATTATACTAAACACGTCGTCCCATTGAGCTTCCGCCATGTTTAGTACTAGCACCTCGGAGGTAACGCGTTGATGATAAACCAAAGTAGCACCGATTTCTCTTTGTCTATAATTGAATCTAACATTAGTATCAAAACTAGCTAAGTCTTTTTTTAGTCCTTAATCTCACGTTGATGGGATTTTAAGATGTTTGACGATTTCAGCTTATGGTCACAGGGTCTAGAGAATGTCTTTCTGTGATCTGTGACAGGTAAAAACTTCGTGTCTTCATGGTTCATCGTCAAAAAGTACATCATTTTGAGGTCTTACACGTCCATTTCGACTACAAATATTGCGGTTTCATATCCTTATTGTTTGTGAGGAAAGAAAACTTTCATGGTTTTTCTTATATAGAATTAATGGGACTCAGACACAGGTGTGAGATTAGGCAACCAACTTAAACATGAATATCCTAATTAGGATCCAGTGAAGAGCATTGTAAAATTGCGAGTTACATCCTATCAATGAAACAGGAGTAGTACCATCCTAACAAGATAAAATCCTTCATTCTTGAGGTCACGTCAGTGAACCACGGGATGTCCACTTCATTCTCTCCTTGGTTTCGTATTATTATTCATAGATACGTTATTATTCTGGTAAAATTTCAATTATAATAAAACACTGAGTAATTACGTTAAAAATATGGTCATTTTCCTTTTTTTAATGACATGAAGAAAAAACCATAACCAATGAATGAGTCATACTTGTTTTCAAGCAAGCTTAAGCTAAATGAGAGCTTAAGTATGATTCCTATTTCACTACCACCATTTGGAAGTTACTTTCATTTTAAGGTAAAGATTATGTTGCCACTGGGAATCTGAATAGTTGTACTCTATCGTAGCCTGCTTTAAAAAATCAAAATGAAAGGAACAAATGATGTCTAAGTCACACAAAAATAAAATTATACTATGTAGTCAAGTAAAGAAGCATATGACAAAAATAAAGTATTGAAGAAAACTTTTTCCGCACATTGTATAAATATGGTAAATTGCCTCTCCCATGTTAAAAGGGTTAGTTTATCGCTATTTATACCAACCAATGAGTGGTAAATTATATTACCATGAATATTGATGCTATGATTAATCTGATAACATTAATACGGTAATAATGACAATGATAACTTCCATATATTGAAATGTAGGGTTTATTATTATGTCTACTTTCTGTGAGTAACATAGGCTGGCTAACTGATAACAACTACCAACTCCCCCACCCCACCTCCATCTCCACTTCGCCAAAATCAGAGCTAGCCTCTCTCACCTCTGTTCTTTATACAGTATTCCTGTACTATAAAGAATGTAAGAACTTTGATCTGATCCTCCCATATGTTAGTTCTATTTTCTGCTGAATGTGTACACTAGTTTTATATGGCATGCAATCATGTGAGCAGGAAATTGGTACCAAGTTTATTTATTCAAGACTGTAAGGCCTCAAAGTGGGACTCCTTCTTTGCCACCGTCATCCCTTAATTAAGGGGTCTATTGCCTAATGCGCCTTAAACATCAGGCAAGGTTTACTATTTGGCAAAAGGGTTTTCACGACCGTATGCCCTTGCTGTCATCAACCACAGTTATCGTTGGTGGGCCTCGCCTTTTACTAACAAGTCCACCTGCAAGGCAGCAGTTTCCACAGTTATTGGCGGTGGGCCTAGCCTTTTACTAATAAGTCCACCTGCAAGGCAACAGTTTCCACAGTCAGTTGGTAGTGGGCCTAGCCTTTTAATAAAAAGCAAGACTGCAAGATAGCAGTTTCCACAGTTATTGGCGGAGTAGGGCCTAGCCTTTCACTAAAAAGTAAGACTACAGTTATTACGACACGCAGGACCAACGGTAGTATTCTTACACCCCTACCACAGGGGAACGCCTTAGAGTAGGACTGCTTGCTACCAACTGCTCTTATTGTGATGGCTATTTCACATCACTGGTAACATTCGACCTTACTGGTGTTCTCTCTCTCTCTCTCTCTCTCTCTCTCTCTCTCTCTCTCTCATCACACACACATACACACACACACACACACACACATACACACACACACACACAAACAGACACGTTAAACAGATAGTGTTAAGTTCATGGCATTACCTTATCACTAACAGCTTCTGATGGTACAACGAACTCTAAGAATAAGTAAGCAATGTAATATATTGTACAGTTGCAAGTTTAAAAGAAGGTTAATATAACTGTGTGAATAGGTTCATTGTCGGTTTCATTTATAGAGAAAAATGTAGAATTTGTAACAAGATTTAAATAATCATTGTACCAATTACAACTGATATTGGTTTCTATATTTATCTTTTGAATATTGACTGAGTTGTTGTTTATTTCAGATATGCTTGAAGTAGACTTATTTTTGTGTTTTGGCATTTTGTTTTCGTCTATCATTTGAACATTTTAGCATTATGTTTTTAATCATTAATTAAGAGAAATTTGGACAAATTTTCTATCAGTACATCATCGGGAGCCAGAAAGATTACTGAATATATATATATATATATATTATATTATATATATATATATATATATATATATATATGTGTGTGGTGTGTGTGTGTGTGTGTGTGTGTGTACATATATACATACATATATACATATATATATATATATATATATATATATATATATATATATACTATATATATATATATATATATATATATAATATATGTGTGTGTGTGTGTGTGTGTGTGTGTGTGTGTGTATTTGTGTGTTTTTGTGTATAAATGAAAAAAAAAACAAGGGAGAAGGTGGCACTGTTTTCCTTTGTCGATAAATATGAGCCTTGCAACAGCATTCCTTTGCATAAGTGCATATTTTTGGAAGTGTCTAACTATCTGTAACATAACCTTATAGGCGTAAACAACAAAATCACTAGTCTCATGCAATATTTCATTCACGTATGCGAATCCATTTTCCACAAAAGCATATATTCAGTACGGAAGAGAGAAGGGAAGTAGTGGAAAAACAAAATAATGAATAAGAGGAGACAGAGAGAGATAGAGAGAGAAAAAAAACCGCTTGATTGATTGTCGGGGACAAATTTCGTTAGGGGCATTTGACACTTATTGTATTTCTGTGAATTTGCATGTTATTGAATTTTATTCTTGTTTCCACATTTACTGTGCTTCAACTTCCAGCGAGTACACTGTGCTTTGAAGTTTAATCTCTCTCTCTCTCTCTCTCTCTCTCTCTCTCTCTCTCTCTCTCTCACTGATCCAAATGGACTGGATTTCTGTTCAAATGAGTATTATTTCAAGAACGAATTCAATTTTGATGACGATCTTTTACAGGCAATGTGAGGCAAGGGAGCAACAACGCCTTCCTTATGGTCCATTAGTCAGGTATCATGGCCTGTCAGGCTGAACCATCAGCCGGGTAAAACCTTCCATATTTTGTCGGTGCCCGAGCTAAGTAACCCGCAAATATATCAGCGGTTCTTTCCGCCAGGAAGGACTGTATTTTAGGCGGATAGCTCAACCAGGTAACAAAATTCTGCAGTTCCTTGGTATGGGGGGTAATGACTTGGCCCAGATCAGGTGTGAGATTAAGCATTTAAATTTTTAACAGTCTAGTCTAGAACCGAAGGCCATCGAGAACTAAACTGGCGACATTGAGAATAAAACGACCAACCTCAGCGTGTTTATTTGTTTAATCAGTGAATTGATTCTTTTATTAGTTTGTGCCTTCCTTTTTGTCATCTTCCCATGTCTTTGCTTCCAATCCTATATTTTCAGCTATCTTCAGTTGCCCGTTATTCCCATACGAAATGAACGGCCAAAATACGTCTTGGATTTAGCTCAGCTGTTGAAAAGAAATACGGATCCTATATGCATTATATTACGGTAAGAACAATGAAATAGCTACAGTGAAATAGCCCAAAAGTCATTGCTATAGAATACTGACTCTAAATCTGAACACGTTAGGAAATTTGTTTAAGAAGTGAAAGTGCAGAGATTTTTGTATCACAGAGAGTACGAATGAGAGGCTTTGGAACTTTTTAGCGGTGGTATTCCAGATCTCTACATTTTCATCCGGTACTTTTTTTCATATCGGCACAAGAGTAATAGTTGCATTCTACTTGCCATTCGGGCTGTTTGTGCATAAAGGAAATGTCCCATTTTGTATGATGTTAATGCTGATAAGCTGACAACACAAGAGTTACTTTGATGGTTTCAGTTCAGACGAAGCTTTCTGAAATAAGGACATTTATATGTCAAACACGAAGGCTTGGCTCTGCTCTCTTCCTTAATCTCATAACAGTTGTGGACGCTATATGTCTGTAAAATAGTAATTTCCCAAAATAACAAGTAAAAATACGCAGACGTTTCTTCAGCGCAGTCGAGTTTTCTCTTCAGCGTATAATGCTGTACGAAAGTCTCAGCCACGGTCCATGAAAAATTCTGCCATGGCTTAGTGGTGGCCTGTGTTGTTTGCACCTATACCTACCGTAACCAGACGCTCGATCATGGCAAACTTTAACCTTATATAAAATAAAAACTACCCAGGTTAGAGGGCTGCAATTTGGTATGTTTGATGATTGGAAGGTGGATGATCAACATACCAATTGCAGCCCTCTATCCTCAGTAGTTTTTAAGATCTGGGGGCTGACAGAAAAAGTGCTGACGGACAGACAAATAGCCATCTCAATAGTTTTCTTAAACAGAAGACTAAAAACTGTTCTTATTCACTATTTCAGATGAAAAAGCACCTTATCCGGAGATGACCTTTAGTCGAGATAAATTTTTTAAAGCAGCCTGTCTCTGCTTCATGTTTCCCAAAATCTGATTGAGGCATTTTAAAAACAACTTTCCTTCGGAAAAGGTCACTGGTCCTTCTCCACACGCTGGCTTCTTTAATTACTGTGTTCTCTGAATATTTCATTCGTTGTATATGGTCGTCATCTGATACATGACGTCAGCAATATTTCTTGGAAAAATATCCTGTCTCAAAAAGGTGTTATTGAAATACATACATACATGCATACTTATATATATATATATATATATATAGATATAATATATAATATATATATATATATATATATAAACACACACACACACACACACACACACACACACATATATATATATATATATATATATATACATATATATACTATATCTTGGAACAATATATTCTTTAATGTTTTTCTGCTCTTTCTTACAGTATATTCTTTAATGCTTATCTGCTCTTATACATTTTTTAATGTCTTTTATATTCTTTCGTTAATTGAGCAATCACTTAAAATAAAAGCAGAAATCAGTGGGGGGTTTTTTAAATTCATAAGACTATTTTTTGAAACTTGAAACTGTCTGATGCATAAATGGAGTAATTAAAAAAAAGAAGTACTCTCTGAAGAAAAGTATTTCTTTCCCCATGTGGTTCCTAATGTCTTTCTTTTGAAAGTTTTCTCTTAACATCTTTCATCTCTAATAGTCTTCGTTTTGAGACGCCTTGTCTCTGAAGAAGTCCTTTCATTCCCTCAATCGACCGCCTTCAAGTTTCCTCAAAACATGATAATCGCGACCCTTGTCTTCTCCTCTGACACATACAGGGTTATGATGAATGAAGGACAGACAGACAGATAGACATAGCTGCTGTATAGGCAGCATTTCTGAGATAAAGCGAAAAAACATGTATTTCGCTGAGAAAAAAAATTATTTCGCTTAGATGAGATTTACTTCACTGAGAAGAAAGTGTACTTCGTTGAGAGGCAGAGAAAGAAAGAGTATACGTCCATATCTTTATTAGAATTACGGTTATTAAGAGTAAAAGTGAGAAAACTGAAAATATGTGATAATTGGAGAGTAAAATATCATGGGAGAGAGACAAGGCGAAAATGACAGACTGCACAAGTAAGGATGAGTCTAACTTGGGAAACGAGTCATTGGTTCGATCGGCAATGAAGCTTAAGTATTCCAGAGAAAGAAACTTGGGATTGATGACTTTTTAGATGGTTCTTTGGAATGGAATATTTCCTAATCTGTTTTTTCAAAATCTCTCACTGACAATCCTCGTGAAGCATGAGGGCATTATAGGGAATGACGTCAACTGCATGATACGTCATTTAATGGAAGATTCTTGCATTTTAAGTATTTTTCTGGACATTTCATGTTAGAGCGCACTTTTGTATAATTTCCGAAAAACTAAAACTTATAAACTGACCAAACTTTGAAACATTATAATGACCAAATCTCTACTTGAACGCCACCAGAATAAATGCTGTCTCCACTGCGCATTCCAGTATTGACATCGAGGTTTTTATTTATTTTTGGGTAAATGCAATTTTCGAATTATTCATGAAATTGCTATTATTATTGTTAACCAAACAAAAACTTCTTTCGCTTTTCTTCTGAAGATTGAAAAAGAAACCCACAAAATCATAATGTATAACGCCTAAAAGTACTCGAGTGTTGAGTAAATTAAACTGTAAATACTTATAAGTAAACACGTTATACAAAGTGATTTTGTGGGTTTCTTTTTCTATTATTATTATTATTATTATTATTATTATTATTATTATTATTATTATTATTATTATTATTATATTATATTATTAATATCCAAATCAGTAAACTGAAATGGATACGAATACCTTCACACGAGCACAAACCCGTCTTTTATTCTAGCCTTTCCTTACATGGTTACTAGCCTAGATTTTTCTTATATGGTTACCAGCGAATATTTAATTTTCATAATCACCTACAGTTTCCTTTGTATAATCTCCAGACATTTGTAATACTGAGACTTCGGTCCCCCACCGACTCAAGAATGAGTGATCTTCTTCCATAAATGGCCAAGGGTTTAGTAAAGGTGAAAAATAAATGCCGGTTTAAAACATTCCCTAAACTGCGAGTGTACCCTTTGGGGTACCGAATAAGGGAATGAAAATCCCGGAGATAGGACTGGGAGTTCTCTATCTCTTCTCTCTCTCTATCTCTCCTCTCTCTCTCTCTCTCTCTGTCTCTCTCTCACACACACACACACACACTCCCACAATTTGATTACCGTCAAAACACTTATCTTACTGATCGTCCGATGATCTCTCTCTCTCTCTCTCTCTCTCTCTCTCTCTCTCTCTCTCATACACACACATACAAACACTCCTCCCATAATTTCATCAGTCAAACCGTGTCTCACTGATCGTCTCTGGTCTCTGTCTCTCTGTCTGTCTCTCTCTCTCTCTCTCTCTCTCTCTCTCTCACACACACAAACGTACACACACTCCCATAATTTAATTACAATCAAACCGTATCTCACTAATCGTCTCTCTCTCTCTCTCTCTCTCTCTCTCTCTCTCTCTCTCTCTCTGCTCTCTCTCTCACATACAAACATACATACACAAAAACACATATACACACTCCCATAATTTAATTACAGTCAAACCATATCTTACTAATCGCCTCTCTCTCTCTCTCTCTCTCTCTCTCTCTCTCTCTCTCTCACACACACACACACACACACAAACAATCGCACACTCCCATATATAAATTACAATCAAACCGTATCTTACTTATCGTAATCACGGGCTGCTAAGAAGCAAGAGCCCGTGCCAGTACAAAGCTGGCTTAATCTATCATCACTGATCCTCTCTCTCTCTCTCTCTCTCTCTCTCTCTCTCTCTCTCTCTCTCCTGGGAACAAGGAACGCTGTATACGAGATTCATGCATCACTGCCGTTGTTGTCGGCTATGAATCAAACCTTCCAAATTTGTCTTGATGGAGACGGAATACAGGTGAGCAAACGTATGCACATATTTTTGAGGTTACCCATTTATTCCAGCCCATTCATCTTCGTAATGGTGTTTAACACCGTGAAATGAAATTTGTTTCTGCTCCTCTCAAAGAGACCAATCCTTCCCCGAGACCTCGGCTCAGTGGCTGTCAGGCTAGATTTACAACTTTTAAAGAAGCCGACATATGCATGACTTCAACTTTGCAGCAGCTACTAGCTTACGGTTCGTTCTTTCTTTCTTTCTTGCTTTCGTTAGAAAGGAATTCCCACAGTTCTGCTACTTTTAGACGCAGCTTTTAGACGCTATCCCTGTCAGAGGACTGAACTAAGTAACTCAGGTTTTTTCATCCTATTTTTCCATAAATCTTAAATTATTAAGATCTAATGTTATCCTTTTTAAGTCTCTTTTTATATTTGACAATGAGACATTGATTTTCCTTCCCTTGGAATCTAGTGTAAATAAAATTGTCCTGAAACATTTTCTTTCTTTGCTTTGATCTTGGAGTTGATTTTTAGTTTTCTGTAAAAGAAAACTATCGAGATGGATATTTGTCTGTCCGTCCGCGCTCACTTTTTCTGTCCGCCCTCAAATCTTAAAAACCGGTGAGGCTAGAGGGCCGCAAATTGGTATGTTCATCACCCACCACCAAGTCATCAAACATACCAAATTGCAGCCCTCTAGACTCAGTGATTTTTATTTTATCTAAGGTTAAAGTTAGTCATGATCGTGCGTCTGGCACCGCTATGGGTGCCAACAGCACATGACACCGTTGGGCCGTGGCTGAAAGTTTCACAGGGAGCGATTGAGAGTTTCATGGGCCGTGGCTGAGAGTTTCATACAGCATTATAAGCTGTACAGAAAACTCGATTACGCTGAAGAAACTTCGGCGCATTTTTTACTTGTTAAATTTTGATGAATCTGGTTCTCACGAAGTTCTAAACATAAAAGACTTAAACCAGACAACAATATCTGACTTTCTCAGTCCTATAAACCTTGTCTATATTCGCCACCAGCGAAACGGTCCCCCAACCCCCGCTCCCTCTCCCACCATTTGATCTAAAATTATATTCACCATCTGCATAAACAAGTGTCTCTTTTCTAACCAAGTTTATTTCTAATTAGTAGACTTGGTCATCAGTAAAAAAAAAAAAACTGGTAATTTAATCATCATTGCTTCCTATTATTCAATTTTTATCATATATAATTCTAATCTTCAGAGCTGAATTAACTAATTTGTTCGTATGGTATTTTTACGTCGCATGGAACCAGTGGTTATTCAGCAACGGGACCAACGGCTTTACGTGACTTCCGAACCACGCCGAAAGTGAACTTCTATCACCAGAAATACACATCTCTCACACCTCACTGGAATGCCCGATAATCGAACTTAGGGCCACCGAGGTGGCACGCCAACACCATACCGACCACGCCACTGAGGCGCTCTGAATTATCTGGGCATTAAAGAAGGTTATAGGTTTTGGTTATCACATATAATTATCCAATCTCATTTTCTTTGTAAGTTAAAAAATTCCCCAATGTTAGCTGAATTTGTTCGTTCTCCTGTAACACTAAGTAGCATTGGGGACACCCACCGGCACACACACTCACACACACACACACACACACACACACACACAGCTATAATGTAGCCAGACTCATTATATTCGTAAGTCGCCAAAATTGTGTATCGGACGTAATCGTGAAATTCTTCCATGTTAGCTGATATTTTGCCTTCTTCTGTAACAGAGAGAGAGAGAGAGAGAGAGAGAGAGAGAGAGAGAGAGAGATTGGCGGGTTATCCTAGTCAACCACCTAATTTTGCGTTCTTCTATAACATAGAGAGAGAGAGAGAGAGAGAGAGAGAGATTGGCGGGTTATCCTAGTCAACCACCTAATTTTGAGTTCTTCTATAACATAGAGAGAGAGAGAGAGAGAGAGAGAGAGAAATTGGCGGGTTCTCCTAGTCAACCACCTAATGGCGGAGGCAAAAAGAAAAACTGCAGACGGATATCACATAACCATTAAAGACGAATAAATGTCACATTGGGATATGATTCGATGCCACTCGTGTCTCGGTTATTAGCCTAATTAGGAGGCAGGTCTTGATGAAAAAGCTCCTCCGGGCGTGGAATCCGTCGGCTTTCCAAAGAAAACAGCCGGTTCGGGAAGAATACTAATTACTATTAAAAAAAAACAATAGCAGGGAAAACGTTAGACTTAGAGCAAAAACTACATAACATTTTGTGCAATATTTTGTTATTCCGATTGTTGCTCGGGCATATAATATGGTTACTTGTACTACTAAATAAGTAATGTATTTATTCGTATATATGTATGCTGCATGATAGAATATGCATTTATCCGGTCCCATGGTTACGAATGTATTTATTCGTATATATGTATGCTGCATGATAGAATATGCATTTATACGGTCCCACGTAATTGTATGTACGCATGTATCCAATTGTTCTTTTAATTGACAAACCTTCAGCGCATGTATGATGAGACCGTTAGACAGAGGAAGTTTTCTTTTACTCTACAATTCAAAACTTAGAATATAAATTCAATATTCAATTAGGCCAAAGGCCAAGCACTAGGATCTATGAGGTCATTCAGCGCTGAAACGGAAATTGACAGTAAAAGGGTTGATAGGCGTAACAGGAGGAAAACCTCGCACTTCCAGTATGAATCAATTGTTAGGAGAGGTTGGAGAGTAAGATGAAAGAAAGAGAATATGAAAAGAGGTACAGTAAAAGGCACGAAAGGGGTCGCAGCTAGGGGCCGATGGCACGCCACAAAAAACTTACTTGATTCCATTCGTTCTAATGTTTGAAATCCATTGGTAAAGATTTTGGGGAAATTTCATCTGAATTCTATAATCTAAATATCTATTTCATCAGAGCTGGACCATTAGCTGTGGTCACAAGCCAGTATATTAATTAACACTCGGTATTTTACCTCATGTTAGAATATCTATCTAATAATATAAAATTCCATTTGAGGTCTGAATATTTTTGAGTTATTGATATCTAAAAACTGGTGGCAAAAATTCCAGAAATTAGGCAAGATATTACTCTGTATAATATTCCTGATATTTATTGAAGTAATATGGCACGTGAACACCCAGATGGACACACAAAGATATTTGTTTACATTCAGTTATCTGTACAGGCGTAAATGGTCATTCTGAATAGTAATAAGGATAACTAACTTTAAATTATACCCTATCTAAACAATAAATACTACTGTATAAAACCAATATTACATAGTGCCATTTCATTTGCTTGTAATCGTTGGTATATATGAGTCAGTAATTTTTTTAAAGCGATAGATTAATGAAAACTTTTTTAAATTAAAATTATACTAAACTGTATTGCGGTTGACGAAAGTTTATAAGTCTCTGAAAGTTTTTCATTTATTATTTTATTTTATTCATTTATCTATTGTTTTTTTTTTTTTTTTTTTTTTTTTGTTTTTTTTTTTTTTGCTGTCGAAAAGCATATACTGAGACGAGTCAGCTCGTGAGATGACACTTAAAAAGGAGGTATCATCTGATTGGGCACAACCTGCGTTGAGAATGAATGTTTTAGAAAAATTATTATTGTGCAGTCTGTTGGAAGATATACTTATTACTACACTTACCAAAACCGTCTGCCAGATCCCTTCCTTGCCATTTTCAAAATGTAAAGTTTTCGTTTTAAATCACGAAAGTCCGAGTTATGTGTAATTACCAGAAACAATTAAATAAAGTAAAAGACCAAAAACATCTAGTAGACGTAACATTGCCTACGTTGTTTTCAGTTTTATCTTCTTCAGCAGAATCAGGGTGTAACCTTTGTATGCTGCCACTATTACGAGGTACTTTGTTTTCCTGGAAAACTGCAAACGACAAAAATGAAAGATAGGGCTGCTTGAATTACGGTCTCATCCTGCATCATTTTGTTCTTGTTAGCCTGGGATTAGGTAAAATAAAAGTACATTCTATATACATACATATATTGTATATATAAAAATTTGTCACAAGGGCAACATTACAAGTAAGAATGTAAACAATCGCCTTAGGTCACAAATTCACTTAAGAATCGGAAACTGAAGTCATCGTGTGATATCATAGCCTATTTCAAGTCGATAAAAGGCTAAGGAATTATATTTACAAGAATGGATGGACAATGTTATAACGGGACAGAGCTTGGAGCTTTTGTGTAGATTTTCTTATCATCTTTGCTCAAGCGAAAGCAGATTAGGAATAGAATTCAGTCAGTGGGTGTCGGAATCTTGTTGAAAAACCGAAGTGTAGTTTTCGTCTATGACTGTGGCTTTCTCAGTCTTGTAGCTTTTCCAGTCTTGAACGCTTCACTCCTGGAGGGAGACAGGTTCTAGTGAACAACGGCTCTGTATTCAGATTGTCCTTAAATGACTGTTAAATAACTAACATAAAGAATATAACGATACGGAATGAATCTTTAACAAAACGATACGGAATGAATCTTTAGCAACGTGATGTTTTCGTCTGCATAGCGTTTGCGTTTCGTTTTCACAGTATAAAGACATCATTTTTTACACGCGCTGACTAACGTCGTTAACTTGTTGAATTGTCCGGTTTTTAGGAGTGTAACTCTTTATTTACCCTTCAGTTCCGATATCGTTGTCCCCAAGCTTGAACGTCCCTGGTTTCTCCTCTTGGTTGTGCACCCTGCTGGAATCGGTCGAAGGTAAGACATTATTGGAATTGTTAAAGAAATAGTATTTCATTATTTCTTTTCTCGCTAGCCTATATTTTGCCTCTGGGTTTTGAATTTATGTGTGAGAGTTGATCTTGAGGGTCATCTGTGTTTCATTCAGCATGCTACCCTAATTCATCAATCATATATATATGGTACTATGTTAGTAGCTAAATACACGGAGTATATGAGGTATATACATTATCATACACAGCACGCTACAGAGAAACCTTAGTTTTTATAGTTATATACTCGTCAATCTTAAACGCGTTACGTTTCTGTCGTTCAGCAAATCATTAACCTCCTTGATTTCTTTGGCAGTCGTTAATCGCACTTAACTTTTAAAGAATATCGTTTCTTCAATATTTATACCTAATAATAATTAGTAAAAATCACCTATTGGGTAAGAACTCCGCGTCGGGTATTTCTTTGGAAATTACAGTTTCCTATATTTATGAGTTGCTCATTAAGAATTGACAGTTATTTTGGGGGGTCGACTGTATAACCCGCAGGGAACGTTCCTTGCAGCCCGTGCGGAATTATTGCTTAGAATTACCACCTATTTAATCACAGTAGTTTAATCATAGAAACGTGTCTTACTTTAAATACTGATTATGAGTGATTTTCAACATCGTCAATATTCTCCAGTCCCCTTTTAGGCCTTTGGCCAGTATTGATATCCAACAACTTGACCAGAGCCGCTCGGGTTGAACTGAAAGATTCGTTTCTTGAATAAGAAACGCAAATGCGTTATGAAAACTTTCAAATTGCACCACCAGGTGGTCAGGGAGGTTTGGGAGAAAGAAAAATTTTAAAAACCGAAAGTTAGACTTAGAGGCTAAGACAGCTGTGGTTATAGGGACACTTTTTAAAAACTGGAGTACTGTCTATTTTTCGCCTTGGAAAGCCCACTGCGTGAAGGTGACGTCATTCTCTGTTTGATAGAGTTATGGAAATATTCCATTAATTATTTATATTTGTTTGCGAATTTTAGCTCAGGTCATTCCCGTTTTATTTCAACCCGAATTTTACAGCGCCTCATTGGCGTGATCGGTATGGTCTTGCCCTGCCACCTAGGTGGCCGAGAGTTCGATTCTCGGGCATTCCATTGAGGAGTGAGAGATGAGTATTTCTGGTGATAGAAGGTCACTCTCGACGTGATTTGGAAGTCACGTAAAGCTGTTGGTCCCGTTGTTGAATAACTACTTGTTCCATGCAACGTAAAATCGACATACAAACAAACAAAACACAAATTTGAATTTTACAGCAATGTGCATCGAGATCTAGTTATCTAGATCTTGGTTTGCATGATTGTTTTACTTATCTATGACAATTTACGTCTAAAAGTTACACTAGGATCTTTGTAGGATTATGATACTACCTATGTAAAGTGTTATGTTCCTTTAGGATAAATATGGTTACACTGGAGGTGCTCAAGGAGGTTGCGCTATGCTACGAATAAATTGTTAAGCGTTTATACTTTTGGCGGATCATGTCAAGCTAAGCAAACTCACAATTTTTCAAAACAATATTATACCACTTTGATATATATATATATTTAGATATATATATATATATATATATATATATATATATATATATATATATATATATATATATATAATAAATATAAATCAAAGTGGTATAATATTGTCTTGAAAAAGAGAGTTCTCTCATCTTGGCCTGATTCATTTTGGCGCAGAAAATTAACTGCATTATCTCAGATGTCAACATTAGTATATCTAACGACTCCACAAGGTATGTAGGAAATATCTCATTAGTTGAATACAGTTGCTGCGTGGTACGTGAGCCAAGAGTATATGATCCCTAATTTTATAATTGTCGTGGATTGATGCGCATGGAATCATTTCTGGATATTTTCTTAGTGACCCCCAAGGGTTTTCGGGGCACGTTTTCAAGGACTGATATATATTTCTTGGGGGTCAGCAGCTTTGACATTTACAGCTTTTGTTTGTTTTCAAGGTAAACCCCAACGTGTTTGTCCTAAACACCCCGCAAATGTCGGGGTCACTATCAATGAAAGAGCCAAATTTCCTTGACCATATATAGTTTTATCATTATCATTTCTACTTTTGTCACCCTTCGTCATTCGCGTCAAGTATTTTACTGCAATAATGTTATCATTCATTTACAGATATGGAGAATGATAAGTCAGTGTGTTTCAACGGTAATGAGTCGTCGTGTCCTGAATGGATATCACTGGGTGAGTTGAACAAGAGAACCATTTCACTTTTAAATAGCTAAAGAAGGTAATTTGAGAAAGAGGCGCTGCTGCTGGATATTATCTTTTACGAAATGTAATGTAATGTAATGTGAAACAACTGTAATATTTAAATAAGATTTAACATCACACAATGAGCTGCTGCTGTTGGAGATTAAGCTGGCCATATGCCAGCACGGGCTCTTGCTCATAGAGCAGGCCGTAGTTACAATGGGCGACACTAGTTTTGACGACCTTTCACTAGCATTTACGACAAAGTGTTTTTGCCTAGTTATTTTCATCATAGATCTTACGGCATTTTGGTAATGTAACACTCTGAAATCTTCCCACAGAAAGCTTTCTCACGCAAATCTGTCAAGATCCAATGATTATCACGTTATCCGCAGTGAATGAATTACTCTCAACGGAACTAACTCAATCATTCAATGGACCGCCGGAACAACCGTCGCCATCTTTCCCTACTAGTTCTGGAAGACCTTCGCCAACTCCCTGTACCGTAAGTGTACCATATCAAGATGAATATGTCTTTGAACCATCGAATACCACCAAATCACTTGAAGATTCGGACATTCACCATGAGCTGACCGCTGTTACCGAGTCTTCTGCATTGAATTGCCTCGCAAACGGGACTCCGCCGAAGATGAATGGCAAATCGAAACCTGCTGAGGACGAGTCGGCTTTATCGTCTATAGGTTTCCTTGACGACCACCACCAGTCGAACAAGGAGTCGAGTCCCACGTCCGAAGACGATGACTTGACTTTATCGTTCGCGGAACTATTCCCGTCTAAGTATTTGATGCCAGTTACCCGAAAAAAGGCCCAGTTGTCTCCTGACATCCAGTCACTCCCGCGGAGGTTTGACTATGATGATTATTCCCTGCCTTTGATGGAACTCTCTCCTTATAAATACTTGTATCAGTGAATGATTTTCAAAGGTTCACCATTTCCCTCAATCACTATGCAGATTTCCGTTCACTTTCAAGGTTATGTCAAAGCAATATGCCTTAAATCACCAGAAGAATATATCGTTATGCTAGTGTCCATTGCAGATCGTCGCTCAAGTTTCGTTTATTTTAATGACATAACCTGCTTTATTTTTTAGTTCAAATTTTTCTTAAGGACTTACGGCACAATTTGACATATTCCAGTCAAGGTGCCCCTAAAAAAAATTTAAACCGTTAGAAAATAGTGGTTTGGTGTTTTTACAGCATAAGCATTATTGTTCATATAGATTGCAGCCATGATTTTAATATAAAAAATATACATTTTAGAACACTGATACTGGTTTTTAGCTTTTACCCTCCAATAGTAGTTCTGACAAATACGACTATGCTTTTGTGTATGGGTAGCAAATATTGAAGGTTTAAGACTAAGACCCGATATTTTGAAATTGTTTGTAATCATCTGTACTGTCTTCTATACGCGTAATGTAACTGGTACAGTTATAAATCCCTTTTCATTATTTTTCTTAGCTCCCCAGCGTCCTGATTGCGACATGACAGCAACTAAAGTATTCACTTATTTGCAGCGTGCCTTCGGCCCCTAGCTGCAACCACTTTCGTTCCTTTTACTGTACCTCCTCTCATGTTGTCTGTCTTCCATGTTACTTTCCACCCTCTCCTAACACTTTATTCATAGTGCAACTGCTTTGAGGTTTTCCTCCTGTTACACCTTTCAAACCTTTTACTGCCAATTTCCAGTTCAGAGCCGAATGACCTCAAAGGTCCCAGTGCTTGGTCTTTGGCCTAAATTTTACATTCAACTCAACGCACCTACGTATTAATGCCCCTGACGTCTACAGGATCATTTAAAGTTATAGGTTCAGAGCTTTTAGTGTCACCTCCAGATTTATTTTTATCTGAGCTTCCAACGCAACATTTAACGACTATACTGTTTAAACGTAGTTTTCTTCTCAAAAGATACCATCGAAGGTCATTACCCAGGATATTTGTTTCCATCATGAAGGCTTAAGCGGAAGATGATGCGATATTGACGGGTCTGAAAAAAAAATAAAAAAGTTAAATTATTTAAAGATGTGGTCCCCATCCTTGGAGCTTTTGCCTCTCTTGTTGGGATGTCTTATTTTTGAGGATGTGGGTTCATGAAAAATTCTTATTTTTTCCAGTTAAGTCCTTGGACACAATTTTTTTTAGGTGTTCTATTGAACAATACAATTTGTGTTAGTGACGTTTTAGCGTTTACCAGATTTTAGATGTCCATGCTGACATTTCCTTGTCAATCAAACCAGAAATTGGATTTATTCAGGGCAAAGTCAATCGTCAGGAAAAAATTAAAGTTGAATTGCCACCTTGAACTACGCCGTATAGTTTGGTGGCTTCTATGCTTTGATTCCCCATCGACGAACTGGTTCTTGATAGCACCTCAGTGGCGTGATCGGTATGGTCTTCGCTTGCCACCTCGATGAGCGCGAGTTCGATTCTCGGGCATTTCAGTGAGGTGTGAGAGCTGTGTATTTCTGGTGATAGAAGTTCACTCTCGACGTGGTTCGAAAGTCACGTAAAGCCGTTGGTCCCGTTGCTGAATAACCACTTGTTCCATGCAACGTAAAATCGCCATACAAACAAATAAACAAAACTGGCTCTCGATAAAAGAATTTCGTTGGCGCACGTGTCTCAGGTGGTTTAAATCTAGTTTTTAAAATTCACTCAGTCGGATACCCAATGGAGAATCTCAAGCCTGGGTGAATTCAAGATGAAAAACTACCCATGTTGAGAACTGACCTTTCTATGTACTGCAGGAAGAGTGGAAAGGTCCGATGCTTATGATTTCTAACCTTTTGTCACTAAAATAACATAACTGTAAAGGTGTAACAGCTCGGAACAGAGTTCCTTTAAGTAAACATGGTAACTTTGATAGTTAACACTAAGGTAAAAGGGATTAAAAGCGAAGTGATGTGAAGAATTACCTGTCTTTTATGGCTAATAAGAATGATGATGCATTTTATGTACTGCCAAGTGTTATATATATGAGTAGAACAAAACTCACTAATTCACGGGGTAATAAGTATGTCCCTTTAGGCACATAAGCTTGTGAGGGACTCATAACCCCCTATTAGAGAAATTTGAGATACATCACTTCCCTCGATATAAATAACGATTTGCGTAGCTACACTCGCTATTAATTACTCCTCATTGCATTGCCTGAATTACATGAATATGGGATATGAATAAATACAAGCATTTAACCTTAGACCCTTATGATAAAACTATACTGTCATCTCGACTCTAAAGGACCCTGTACCACAGCATATACGAGTAATGCATATATATTCACCTAGACGTTTATGATAAACGTCATCCGTAATGCAAATGGCCTGGTCGGTTGTCGAGGAATATCCCAAATTAATTAACCATAAGCGAATTCATAGGAATAATGCATACTTATTCATTCCGGTGACGTAGTCCCAAATGCAAATTGTTTGGGAAGTTCAGAAGGAGAATCTGAATTTGTTTATT
>NC_061107.1:21298027-21310527 GCF_015104395.2 Macrobrachium nipponense | reverse complement strand
GGAATTCCCTTCGTGAAATTAGCAGGAAATTATCACTTTGTATATCCCAGAGAAAATCTCCAGGTTTTTTTCTTTAAATCAAAATTATTTTCCAGGAGTTTTTTTTTTTTTTTCATCTGCGGGTGGGTTTAGTATTATGCTTAGGCTTTTGTGGATAGAGCAGACCGAAAAGTAAGGAAAGGAAGAAGGAGATAATGAGATAATGTACGGTAGTAAGGAAAGCATAGACATCACTACTTATTTTTTATTTTTTTATTTTTTTATGGGGTTGTGGAAAGCACAACAAAGGCGTTTGGGTTCGGCTGAAACGCATTCAAAAGAACAAGACAGGCGAACATATATTTTTTTTTACCATCCAGAGGATTTTGAGTGTATATTACTCATAGCGGGACCATCAATCTTAGAGTCAGAAAGGAAGTTTAGTGAAAGAAAAACTTGTGGTTCAAGAATACTTAATCATTTTTTTGTGTGTGTTTTTATATGACCTATGTAACAATGACGAACCCATGATACCAGTAGCAAAAACAAAAGAAAAAAAAACAATAGAAATATCAAAAGTATTATGACCTATGTAACTATGACGAATCCATGACACCAGTATCAAAAAAAAGAAAGAAAAAGAGAAATAAGTTCAAAGTATTATTCCCCAGCTTTATAGTTTCACCACAAATAGGTGAACTGTTTTCAGTATCAAATGTTATATTCGTCTTCGTTCTAGGACAGCCGATAAGAACGCCTTCATTCGTGATATATTCTGAAGAACGTTATGACTTAATGGACTGAAGAGTAGAATCCAAAATACACTTACAGACTAACGAAGTATAAGAAAGGTATTGGGAAAGCAACGAACTTGAAACAACTATCAAACGGCTTTGCATATATATTATATATAATATATAAATATATATATATATATATATATATATATATATATACAAATATAAACCATATATATATATATCATACTATATATATATACTATATATAGTATATATATATATATATATAGTATACATATCCATGTAAACATAAAAACAATAATTTTAATAAGTTTTATTTCATGCGTCCTCTCCACGATTCTGAACAATTGTTCTAAATACGTAGAATTTTATACCAACTTAACTAGGTCTGAAATAGGTCCATGATAATGGGTTACTTGAAAAGTCATGTACGTAATAGTGACCCCCAGTACTTAGCTGTCATGTTGGAGGTGGGTTCATCTCGGTTCTAAGAACAACGCCATACTTTGACAGGAATATTTTATACACAAGTCAATTTAGATGTATCCGTAAGTTATTCCGAATACTAATTATAGGGGTATGTGAGGCATATATATGTATATATATATATATATATATATATATACTATATATAATATATATGCTTAAAAGATCACTGTAGATGCACGTGACTTCATAAATAAGCGAATCACACAGGAAAATGATAGTCAGAAATCCAAGCGCTTTCGTCTTTACTCAGACATTGTCAAGGAGTTAATGAGGTACAATTGGAGAGAAAGGTCCCAGGTACAAAACAAGATCAAGAATACCAGATGGTTAATTGTCAAAAGGGTAAAAATTAAAAGAGATAATCCAGGATTATCGGATATCACACGGTCACAAACCTAACCGAAATTACAAAGTACCTTTACAGTCCAAAACATGTAAAAACTAAATATATTAATTTTGTTGCTTATATTTATCTACAACTTTTTTCATAATGAAAGCATCAAGTTTAAATAAACCAAGACTTAAATTTAGAACATTTCTATTATTTGACTTGATGAAACAAGATTCAATGATATTCCTTTTAACTGTGTCATTACATGGGATTAAGGCTCTTGCTTGACTCCGGTTAATAGGATGGTCTAAATCTCTCATATGTACGAATAAAGCATTCGATATTTGCCCAGTTCTCACAGAATATTGATGTTGTTTGAGACGTTGTGAAAGAGATTTACCGGTCTGTCCGTAATAGACTTTATCACACTTTTTGCAAGGAATTTCATATATGCAGCCTGGAAGATCTTTAGGAGAATTTTTTATTATTAAACTCTTGACATTAATATTACTGAAAACAACATTTATGTTAAAAAGCTTTAAAATTCTAGGAATATCTAAAAACCTTTCATCATAGGGTAATTTTAGAATGTTATGCTTACTAAATTCAAGTTTGTCATTAATTGAATAAAATGTTTTTATAGCTCTTTTCCATGCCACATCTATAAAAGTCCTTGGATTATCTCTTTTAATTTTTACCTTTTTGACAATTAACCATCTGGTATTCTTGATCTTGTTTTGTACCTGAGACCTTTCTCTCCAATTGTACTTCATTAACTTCTTGACAATGTCTGAGTAAAGATGAAAGCACTTGGATTTCTGACTATCCATTTTCCATGGGATTCGCTTTATATATATATATAAATATATATATATTATATTTTTGATATATATAATATATATATAAACTATAATATATATATATATTTTTATTTATTTGATTTATTTATATGTTATAAAACCATAAGTATACGCTTTAGTTTAAAGAATAATGAATAAAAAGCAGATTAAGAAAATGCGATAATAACCTTACTGGATACAGATTTATTGAACGAAGAATCAGCGACCTTATAAAAGAAATGTCAAAACTTATACCTAATTTAATTAAGTGATAAAAAAGATGAATAGAGGTCTGATTAATCTGATTTCGGTCGAGATTTTGTAAATGTTTGTATATATTACTGCGCTATAAACTAGAAAAAAGAAGCCACAAAGTCTACCTCCCAAGTTAGGGAAATCTATCACCGAACTTTTATTTGTTGGCAAATTAAGATAAAATTTTTCTTCGCTCTGTATATTAATGTTTTAGGTTCGAGATGCATGTATGGTTACATAGATATATGCACACGTCTATATATCCATATATATATATATATATATATATATATATATATATATATATATATATATATATATATATATATATATATGTATATAATATTATATATATATATACACCTATACATATATATATATATATACACATATATAATCGAAACTATTGAATCCTGGATGAACCCCTTTGCAGAGAACTTCTACAACTTTATTGCTTTGTAACTCAACTTGTTGAGGAGAGGGGGGGGGGGGGGGGTAGGAAAGCCTGAAAAGGTCTGAAAAAAGTGTTTCGGGTTGAGTTAAAGATACAGGAATTTCAGGATAGGATATTTATGATTCATTTAGTGGAATGCAAAAGTAAAAAATAAATAATGTGCATGCGAAACAGTTGAGAAAAATTATTTCTAATAAAATATAGCGTTTTTATTTAATATTTCGTTGGTGGAACAAGGCTCTATTTGACCGGAGATTTTAGCACGCGCCCGAGTAAGCTGAATGTTGGATCACGCCTTGTTCAGTGAGTACTGAGAGAGAGAGAGAGAGAGAGAGAGAGAGAGCAACATCCTATGAAGGGGAATAGTGACAATAACTTTTCATCCACAAATTGTTATTGAAAGTAATCTCTGTAGTCCCTTTGTCCCATTACCCAAGGATTACACCTGGAGAATAGTTTAGAGCTTTATTGCCTGAGTCTTAAAGAATTAAGTAAACTCTTTTAATTTTGGTCGTTTCAGTTTTCTGTCGGCAATAAATAAGGAAAAATAGAAGGAAATCTATATTACATTACAAAAGACGCAAATACTTCAATTAATGAGTGCTGATATTATATACATATATATATATATATATATATATATATATGTATATATATATATATACATATATACATTATATATATATATACTATATTTATATTATTATACAATATACATATGTATGTATATATACATGTATATATATACACATACACACACAAAGATCAATAATACATCTCGGCTGTAATTTTGTGACTTCTGTATTCAGGTCGATAACTTTGCGGCATATATATATATATATATATATATATATATATATATATATATATATATATATATACTACATTAATATACATACTGTATATACTTATACTATATACGTATAAATATTATCATGAAAAGTTAACGTAAGTCTTTTAAGCCCTGTAATGTAACCCTTAAGATACTAAGGTTTTGTTTACTTTTCCCCGCCAAATGTAGGTTAGTTTTTTTTTTTTTTTTTTTTTTTTTTTCTACCGTCGGGTGTTTCGCTTGTTACTGGTAGCACACCCATGGCGGATAATTTTCTCTTTTATTTTCATATTTTTGAGTCGTTGGGTGATTCAGCGAAGGTTTGGTACTACATTTCGGAAACCTCCAACTGTCCGAACGAATAACAACTGAATGGATTCCAAGTCTTCGGGAGGAGCCAAAAGGGAAAAGAAAACCGGAAAGGCGTTTTGGAGTCCACTTCCAAGACAACCTCTTCGCGCGCATCCACTTCTTGGCTCCTTCCACGCATCTCGAGGTCTCGAAATCTTATTTTTAGTACCAGTAAATTCGTCCATTGATGTTTTCGGGGTTTAGGTGGCTTAGTAACGTAAGTTCAAAGGGTTGGGAAGAATATGAAGAAAAGCTTTTGGGTACGAGATAAGCACTCATCTTCTTCCTTCCACGGGAGTTCGCAAACATAAGTTAAGAGAAACGTGACCAGTATACTATGTAAATGTATTTATCACTTATCTTATTATTTTTGGATTTCATGCATGTAATATATTCCAATCACTTTGTTTAAATTAGGGAAGTAACTCTGTTTTTGTATCACTGAGAAAAATGTGGAATATTAACCATTCGGTCTACCACTTCCATGGAATAATTATAATAAAAATATCATTATCATCATTTCTCATTAACTATCAATTGCAGCTGATTTAATTTTTTCAAGCCAGTGTTTACTAACGATGAATGTATAAGTCATTAGAAAGTCTTGCAAATGCTTCATGTTGAAAGCAAATCGTTGAATATTAACATTTTTGCATGCAATAATCGAGATCATTTGGGTTCAGGTTCACACACTTCTCATGGCTCCATCATGTAAATTCAAGGTAGCGTTTGGTTGCCAGCGAGTTTTTTTTTTTTTTTGTTTTTTTTTTTTTTTTTTTTTTTTTAGTAACCTCCTTAGATCCCTCGTATCTAATGCACAAGAGTGCCAATTTTGGCACCATCATGACATTATGCAATTTTTTTTCTAAACTTTCTTATTGTAAATTCATGGGAAGAGAATATTGTGATGTTTTGCTATGTAGTTTCGGATGTTTTAATAGTAGCAACAACAACAACAACAACAATAATAATAATATTAATAATAATAATATTAATATTAATATTAATATTAACATTAACATTAATATTAATATTAATATTAATAATAATATTATTATTAATAATAATAATAATAATTAATAATAATAATAATAATAATAATAATAATAATATTAATAATAATAATAATAATAACTAGTGATACAAAAGGCTTTTGCCAAAAAAAATATCAGAATTCTTTTGCATAAGAATATTCAAAATCAGTGAGAGACATTTTACAATTCTGACAATTGCCAAGAGTATTCTCGGAGGAAAGTATTGGCCTGAAAAGTTTAATAATTCAGGTAGGCCGTTGATGAGATGATAAAAAAAACTAAATATTATCAACCTCATGCGGTTATAACGGAATAAAAAAGCAAGCAGAAAGAAAAGCTGCGCAGTTTTGCTTTTGCACTTAACTATTTGTTGATCAATCAATTAAAAATTGTGAGCATAAAACATCCTGCGTGCACAAAAGACAGGCCTTCATAATCTATGTTAAGGAATGAGCTGCAAAAGTATTTCATCAAAAATGTCTAGTAAATTGTCCTCTATCAAAATATCAGTGATTGATTATAAATTAGCGTGAAAATAAGACGGATCGCACCAAATAAGAGCAAAAACTGTTCATCATCAAACTAATTAACCTTATTTTTGATACCCACATCGAAAAGTCACTCTCAACGAGTGTAATTTACAAATATCTTCTTGGCAAATAAGCGACCTTAAAAAAAGTCAAATTGCATTAATGATTATATCTCATTGTTAGTTTCGTTTAGATAAGTAGAGATGAAAGCCAAAGTCATGTAAAAAGGAAGCAAAGAAATGAAACTTTTTCATTTCTAGTACAGACGCAAAAATATAAGCACACAAATGAGAAATTTATAGGCCTTTCGAGCTAATTACTGAAGTTCCCTATTTGGCATATGAGAAACAGACACAGTCACTCACATACACACACACACTCACACAAACACATACAAACAAGTGATGGTTTCTTATAGAAAAAAGTAAACAATGAACCGAAGTTTCTTTTGCCCAATCGAATTTTCTGCACAGCGTAAAAAACGGTATAAAACCATTAGTTTTGGGCGGCAGACATCACTTGCTCTGAGCACCTGAAGCCTACCGGTCACAGCTCACCAGATGCTGTTGAGTGAGGTCGTGTCCCATGCCTCAGGAAAGAGCTGCCAGATGCACGAGCAATGGCTAACTTTAAGCACAAGTAAAAAAAAAGACTACTGAGGCCAGAGGGTTGCAATTTGGTACGTTTGATGATTGAAGAGTGGATGATCAAAATAGAAATTTGCAGCCCTCTAGCCTCAGTAATTGCTTAGATATGAGCGCGGACAGAATAAAGTGCAGACGGATGGACAAACAAAGCCGGCACAATAGTTTTCTTTTACAGAAAACTAAAAATCAATAAAAACTGCATGCTGGATGAACGTCCTCTGAAGGAAAATAAATCAACTTTAGCTGCTTCATGGAACTTCTCAGAATACTCAATTACATTAGCCACTACGTACCCCTACCCTGGATGCCCTTTGGATATGAGGCCATTCCTTTCCTGTACCTCTTTCTTGCCTTTCTATGTAGGTCCAAACGCTAATGAATTATAATCATATTTCAAATTGATCGTCTTTTGTTTTATTCACATTACGAACCGATATCAAACTTCTGTTATATATCCATTCTTCTACATTAACCGTTTTACCATGATTTATGGACCTCCATATTCACCTGTCCTTCATTTCCTCTTATACCACATTTACTAAACGATCAGAAAACCTCAGCAGCTGCAATTTTTTTTTTATTTGCATAAAAAATCCTCTATCATTTCTATAAAGGAAAGTTGGTTAAACAGTCTTAATGCAGCCCAATCATCGACAGTTTCTTTTCAATCGTTTGCTACTTCCCACTGTCTTCCTTTTTTCACTCGCTCTCCCATCAACCATTCAACATAATATTCACTACTAATTTCTTCTATTTTAAATTTGCTACTTACTTCTACCGTCCTATCCGTGTGAGACACATACATTTATATATAAACGTATATATAATATGTATGTATGTATGTATGTATGTATATATATATATATATATATATATGTGTGTGTGGTGTGTGTGTGTGTGTGTGTGTGTGTGTGTGTATGTATGTATATATACTTTCCTGTGAATGCTTTCAATTGCAAACTAAAAAAAAAAGACATCTTTCCCAGTAGAAAAACAACCCTTTTGAATTATATTTTAATCTCTTACTACCTTATATATTTTGGGCAGACTTCCTACTGAAAAAAAAAAATTCTGATAGGAAATGAGAGAAGGAACTTTCCTTTCTCAATAGCATTAAAACCTGCAAGTGATTGGTGAGTAGTGCACTACTCAGGCTCCCTTTATAGTCGAAGTAAACGTAGTTTTACCATGGTAACGTAATGATAAATCTTTATTACTGCATAGTGAAAAGTAAAAAAAATGTCACAAGTAGATTCCGGATAACTTGATTCATACAACTAAATTGTTGACATGACGTTACCATGGTGAGTATATATTTTCATTCCTAAGGAATTTTGTTATATAACTGCCCCCTTCCAGTCATGTCTGCTATCGAGTCACCTGGTATCTGAACTGACCATGTTTGAACGTTGTCATAATTTTCTTTAATCAAGCAATGTAAGTTGTTTTTTAGGGCTGGGTGGAAACTTTGCCTTCATTAAAGGTAAATCACTATTCTTACCTGCAAAATGACAATTAGAAAACAACTAAAGTAAAAGAGAGAGAGAGAGAGAGAGAGAGAGAGGAGGAAAGGAGAGAGAGAGAGAGAGAGAGAGAGAGAGAGAGAGAGAGAGAGAAATCCATTATTAAATAGAAAATATTCGCGGAACCATAAGTAACGGAGATGTATAATATTTTGTTGTATGATGCGAAACGACGACAAATTGCATTTTTATTTAATCGTATTTTGATTTTGATGCTATTTCTGCCACCTATTGCGTCAATAAACGCGAGGGAAGTGATACAGAAACTTCCATGATTCTCTACTATTTTCCCTTTGTGATATTTTCCTCTATCGATAAATGTGAAATGATTTTGCATCGTAAAAAATACATATTGCTGTTTTCTTAAAACGGAATAGTTTTAACCTGGTAATAAATATAAGAAAATCGAAAATCGATAAATTAAAAGAAATAAGACGGATGTTTTAAATTGGCCAATAAAATTATTATCCCCTTGGCTGTATAAACTACTTATTAAAAGTAAGGTGAGATATATATATATATGTGTGTGTGGTGTGTGTGTGTGTGTGTGTGTGTGTGTGTGTATGCGTGTGTGTGTGTAATTTCACCTCATTTCTGGCAAGTAGTTTTACAACCAAGAGGATAATAATTTTATTGCCCAATTTAAGTCATCATTTGTATTTTATATTTGCGATTATCTACCTATTACCAGCGTTATATATATATAAAATATATATATATATATATATATATATATATATATATATATATATATATATAATGCACCAAGTAGAACTGCAATAAAGTACCTATCAGCTATCATCTGATTCTTAGTATTTCTTTTATATTCATGATAGCTATTATATAAGCAAATTATTAGGTTTATGAAACGGAAAGACAGTTGAATACAGTAACAGGCTCTCTCTTTCTCTCTCTCTCTCTCTCTCTCTCTCTCAGGCCAAATGTATAACATGGACAAGAAAAATCCGTTGTTACTCTGTTGAGGGCTATACATTAGAAAGTGAAGGTAATCGTTCCTCACAACAAAGTAAAGACGAAAACTGCCTAGAGAAATTCGTCTGCGTCACTTGAAACACTTACATGGTATTTTATTATGGATCTATAATAATATTAGCAGTTCGACTCGACAGATGTAAAATCTTGCATCACGACCATGAAGTCCTTCTTAAACTTGGGGAACGAAGAGCAGCTGGCGCTCGCCAGCACGACTTCAGCAGCGCTTGTCCGATGATCATACTGGAGTTCCATGGCGCTTGCGAGCAACAGGTTGGGAATCTTCTAAGCCAACAGGTAGCACTCACAAGTTTGGACTGATTTCCGTTGTCAAGGCTGCCTTAGGTGTAACTAGTTATATGTAAAACGGACTTCACAAACTGGACGTTAAAAATACGTTGCGGTATCAAAAGGGGACTTTCATTACTGCGTTTGGGATATAAAAGATGGCGAGGAAAAAGTTTGTTAGATTAGGCGTTACGAAAGAGTTGACGGAACAGCAGAATGATGGACTTAGCTAGAGGCCAGGGCATATCTGGTAGATAAATGTATGAAGATAGAAAGGGTTCATACGGCCATAAAACCACTGAGTTAGTTTAATTTAACAGAAAAAAAAGATCAATGGATTGGGAATATGGCTCATTTATACGGAAATTAAAGAACGGAGTCGTTACATTAGGCTTATGTTCTTAAGGCATATATATATATATATATATATATATATATATATATATATATTATATATGTGTGTGTGTGTGTGTGTGTGTGTGTGTGTTTATGTATATATATATATTATATATATATATACACTATATATATGATGTCATTTATCCTCCATTTGTGAAACGTCAACAAATTAGTCCTAAAGTTTTTAGTTATACGATATATATATATATATATATATATATATATATATATATATATGTGTGTGTGTGTGTGTGTGTGTGTGTGTGTGTATATATATATATATATATATATATATATATATATATATATATATATAAACTTTAGGATTAATTTGTTGACGTTTCATAAAATGGAGGATTACCTGACGTCACAACCATGACGCGAGCCCGTCAGTGACACGACGCCGTCTTCGTATGACGCAAGTAACCGAGCGTTTCTAACGCTGATTAAAGTATTTAAATATATTAACAGCCTTTTCCACGCGCCAGAGGAGTAATTGAGCCAATTAGCTCCTGGTTCCAACGGTGAGGAAATGGCGGTAACAAGGTTATGAGCCAATTTGGTAGTTAATTCGTGTCAATTAATTCAACTCTCTTTTCAAGTCAGAGTTTCCCCCGTAACTCTTGTTTACCACAAGAGGCTGAGGACTGAGTATTAAGTAGTGACATCGGCTTGAGTAACCGGCCTGATACATGTTGCTGATCAGTTCTAGACCTATTCCCTATTCGTATATCGATCCGGATATTCCCATAAGGAATAATGGTAATTCAGTTAATTCGTCCCACGCTCAAGAGTTTCCACCATAGCCAACCATTGAAAGAATAAAGCATTTCAAAATAGAATTTAGCATAAAGGATGAACAATATCGTATGTCACTTCGGGGACTCACAGCTGGCTTGAGATTGGAGGTGGGGGAGAGAGAGGCAGTAAAATCAGTAACATTTCACATGAACAAATAAAAAAGAAGGGAATCTCTCAATAAATTTAACAAATTTATCATAATGAGACATCTACCCTCCACCTGGAAACCTGTTTGTCGGGCCTGGGTTGGGGTGGGGTTGCTTGGGGATAGGGAGGTTGCGATGTTCCATAGCGCATGCGCTAGACCACCGAGAGAGAGAGACTGTGGTCTCGGTAGCACGCGCTAACAAGCTGGGAACGCTACCTCTAGGTATACCCAAGGTAGACCGTGCTGGTAACCCTAATATGTGACAGACAATTCGATAACTTGGCCTTTAAAATGAACTCCAGACTGAACCCGAAGAAATGTTGAATGTTGACGAGAGGATCTATAGATCACCCAAAAATCTTTGAAATCTTGTTACTGCTTGTGAGTTATAGTTTTGAAAATAATGTTTTGCTTAATGATTAAGAATAAATTGAGACTTCTATAATTCCATAGAGCATAGTACCATCGCCTACGACAAACCTGCAAATGGGGTGCCTTCTCATTTATCATACCGCCCAATGAGCTATAGTGGGCTGGAGAGTTACATTCTTCAGATAGTACGATTTATCAACGATCTATTCCTTAAGGAACAAAAATACAAATAAATAAAGATCTAGATAAACTTACATGGGGTTCATTCATCGCACATATCTCGCGACAGAATGGAGGAAGACGTAAAACGAGGGACGTTCATAAATCATCGATATGATAATCGAACAAAATTACCCCCAATGAAATAGAAAAGCTAACCAAAAGATGAGAAAAGAGAGAGAGAGAGAGAGAGATTTTGAGAAAAGAGTGGAAGAAAATCTCGAACAGGAAAGAAAAAACGGTCTTGGATGAAATAAGTTAGCAAGAAACTCCGAAGGTGAACGCCGCCTCACCAATTGCACACACATCGTTTCTCAGTAATGAAGTGACGGAGGAGGCGATCGAACAGGGCTACTGCGGAAAGAATGGCTTTCTATCAGGAGAAGGAGTGTTATTGGAAGACTGCGAGTTCTTAAGAAGGTTGGATCAGCAGCGCTTTACCTGCAATACAGATGCGGTCCGCGAAACAAACGGACAGGTGCAGAAATAGGTGTTGGCAGAGTAGTGAGACGGGCAGAAAGAAAGTGTTGTGAGTAACGTATAGTACGTATGTCTGTAAGTTTCTTTACTCCTTACGTAGAGTCAGTAAGTCTTCTTTGGGAGGTGTCAAGTCCATACTAGAAGTTCTAAGGGTCTTCTATGAGTTGAGTTGAGTTGCGTTGAATATAGAATTTAGGTCAAGCACTGGGACCTATGAGGTCATTCAGCGCTGAAATGGAAATTGACAGTAAAAGCTTTGAAAGGTGTAACAGGAGGAAAACCTTGCAGTTCCACTATGAATCAAGTGTTAGGAGAGGGTGGAAAGTAAGATGGGGAAAGATAATATGAAAGGAGATGCAGTAAAAGGAACGAAAGCGGTTGCAGCTAGGGGCCGAAGGCACGCTGCATAGAACCTTAAGTAATGCCTACGGTGCACCGCATAAGGTCCACTGACGGCACTACCCCGTGGCCGTCGTTGAAGGTCTTCCAAATCTTGCCTAAAATTTGCTAGCCTTAATTAATAGTCCTTTAATACCATTCCAGGATATTTGGCTGTATCAGCTGTCCCCCTTCTATCCTTGAAATTCCGTTTTGTTACCCTTGAAGTATTAACCTTCTAGTACTTCATTCGTTTTATAGACATGCGCAGAAAGCTCATTATGAACCACCTTGACCCGCCCTCCCACCACGCCAAACTGCATTGCCTTTGACCATGTATCTTGCGCGCACTCTTGTGCTTTTGGGTATTAGGTCCCTGTTGCAATAACCACATCGG
>NC_061107.1:21265527-21293027 GCF_015104395.2 Macrobrachium nipponense | reverse complement strand
ATATTATTTTCCTAGTTTCTAAAAATCGTCTCTTACTATTATTAAACTTATATCATCCTCATGAAAGCTGTGCCTTCCGCTCCCTGATGCCAATAATTTTAGTAACATTTTCCAGTCATAATTATAATCTATTGAATTATTCGTAGCGTAAGAGGGAACCACTCCATATCATACTTTTAGTAATTTGATAAATTTGATTGACGCCTTTAATGCAGTATAAAAAGTACCAGCCTCTTCATTATTCATTACAAATGAACAAAAGTTCTCTTTGAATCTGCACAAGGGATAAAGTTGCTACACAATGCCATGGGTCTTTCTTGCTCCCAGGAATCGCTGAACACGCCAGTAGTGTTTTCTCTTACATACAGATTTTCTCATTTTTATCATATACTAGCTGACCAACCCAGCGCTGACCGGGTAATCTCTGATTGACAACCAATAAAGCTCTCTCTCTTTCTCTCTCTTTCCATTCAGGTTAATATAGTTGCTTCAGTTACATTGCCCAGCATTTTTTACTTTTTACGTTTCACTACTTCTCGCCCCCTATTCCTTTCTGGGCTGAACTTGGACTTAAAGGGCATCAGTAGTGTCTCTATTCATCCCAGTGACCTCAAAAACTATGGATTAGACTCTAATATCTGTAGTTTTTGGATATTATTAAATATCACCACCTACCCAACCCTTCTCACACCATCTTTCCTATTAGGGATGAACTTGGACTTGAAGGGCATTGGAAGTGTCACTATTCATCCCAGCAACCTCAAAAGCTATGTATTAGACACTAATATCTATATTTTTTTGGTTATTTTTACATGTCACTACCTTCCCACCTCCTTTTCACCCTCTGCCTTCCTATTAGGGCTGAACTTGGACTTAAAGGGCTTTGGGAATGTTACTATTCTTCTCAGCGACCTCGAAAACTATGGATTAGAAACCAATATGTGTCGTTTTGGGTTATTTTTACGTCACCCCATTCCCAGCCTCACTTCCTATCAGGGCTGAACTTGGACTTAATGGGTATCAAAAACTATGGATTAAACACTAATATCTGTAGTTCTCTGTAATTATTCCATCAAATCCTTCTCATCCCCTTCCTATGGGGGCTGAACTTGGGACTCAAAGGGCATCGGGAGTGTTGCTATTCTTCTCAGTGACTCAAAAACTTTGGATTAGACACTAATGTCTGTCGTTTTCGGCACTTATTACATTACACCCCATTCCCACACACTCCATTTACCCAACCAATGGTCCGATCTTAATTCTGTTTTCACTATAACCTTTCCCGGTTTGATATAAACTCATTTCTAAAATCTCTTTATAATCGGTCAAGAAATGTGGATTTGCATAGCGTTCAAACAAACAAACAAGCAAACAGACATTTTCTCGTTTATACATATAGATACCTCCTCAATTCTTCCTTGAATCCTATCCACTCGTTTTTCTGACGACCAAAAGCCTTCATATTATCTCTCACTTCACCTCCCAGATATCTTCTATCACCATAGAAAACTTCAGTATCAAGTGCTTCTTAAATATACGCAGTCGCACGTACAAAGACACATAACACCATTCTTTTCTATTTTGCTCACAGGCATCCATTCCATCGAGACAACATTTTTATGATTACCGAATGATTCTCTTTTTCTCTGTTTTCCCCAGATTTCCCTATCTCTTCGAAAGCTATTCATCCCTATTTTCTCTTGTGCTAAAACTATCACAAAATCTTCTCACCGCACATTTCTCATCCTTTTAACCCTTCGTCTTAGTGGTTCCTAGTTAGACGAGTGGGTTACGTGCTTACCTACCGATTTGCTAGTCCCGAGTTCGATTCCCCCAACGTGGAATCAGAGGAATTTATCTCTTGAGATTAAAAATTCATTTCTCGATATAATGTGGTTCGGATGCCGCAATAAGCTGTAGGTCCCGTTGCTAGGTAACCAATTAATTCCTAGCCACGTAAAAATATCTAATCCGTCGGGCCAGCCCTAGGAGAGCTGTTAATGAGCTCAGTGGTTTGGTTAAACTAAGATACACTTAACTTTAAACCTTTTTACTACACACGCATGTTGAAGTTCATCCCGATATATTTTACGGTCTTTCATTCACATTCAACATGAGAGACCACGTTCGAATTTTACGGCCATTTATTTCCAGAAGCAGAGATGCTATGGTGGCAAGCGTCATGACATAGCGCTCAGATCTCATGGGTTCGCGCCTCCCATCGGGATATGAAAAATCACTGGATCTATTATATCATGATCAATTACTGCTCTCCTCTGTTGGGTCTGCGGTTGGAGGTTGAAACCAACATTCTTTGGAAGCTTGAATTTCAAGTCAATGGCCTCTTATGTGTGCTTGTTCCATGTGAATAGTTTTCATCTACGAAAATGATGAAAATGATATATACATTCCACAATTTCGTCATTAGCTGCGTTTTACCAGCGTTTAAATAATGTGAATACCTGAACTCGACAAAAAGCTCAGTGACTTTTTAGAATGTGTCCAAGCATGAGAGCGCCCTGCGTCATTACATACAAAGACCCCAGATCTGATGCCGAATCGGTTTTTTGTGGTGTTCTTTCAGAGGATTCATGCAGAGATTCCTTATGCACCATGGGCATGTCCTCAGTCATTACTGGATAACTTTATATTTTCTGGTAGTGCCAAGACAAGAGAGGTTTCAACCTACTCTGACTAGCTTTGTCCTTTTTCAGGATTTCTTATGACGGAGCCGCAGTCCGCCGAGGAATCTTAAAAATAAGTTCAACTAAAGTTTTAAATATGAAATCCAGAATTTTAATGGGTCGTCTCTGCATGAAATCTACAGCTTACAGTTATTTGGCAATCAATTTCTTGAAAGGTTAATTACATGTTTTATTATCAACCCCCGCGTTTAATATGCAATTGATGAAACCGGTTCATCAACTGGAGACCATCGACTGGCATATATCTCTTTTAAAGATCTATGTAATCCTGATGGATTAGATATTTTTACGTGGCTAGGAACCAATTGGTCACCTAGCAACGGGACCTACAGCTTATTGTGGGATCCGAACCACACTATATCGAGAAATGAATTTCTATCACCAGAAATAAATTTCCCTGATTCCGCGTTGGCCGAGCCGGGATTGGAACTTCAGACCACCGGATTGGCAGCCGAGCGCGAAAACCACTCGTCCAGCGAGGAATATAAAAAGTAAAAAATTAAAAAGTTCAGGTTAACAAAAATAAAAAATAAATACTTTGCTTAACATCGCGAATTAATAATGCAATCAAGAAAGTGTTAAAGTCTTTTTCAAAAGTTTCAAAAAGGTTTCTGACGAAAATCATTTTAAAAAAAAAGGGTTGTTGACGAAGGTTCCGTGCAGTTGCATGACACGCAGGAGAGACCGAGGAGAAGATTTATGTACAGGGACCTCGTCCCCGACTCATTAACTCGACGATGAATGGGACAGTGACTGATGTCTTTGTTTATTCTGAAGAGCCAGCCTTTTAGGACAAAGAAATTCTGGCAAAATGAATGTTAATACATACTAAGTGATGCAATAATCATCTCTAAAAGAGATGCGATAGTATCATCTAGACAAGTGACTCTTACACTCGGGGGCGTGTTGCCCTAGGGGGGCCGCCAGAAGCTTCCAAGGGGGTGCTCATGCAGGGTTGCCAGATGCTGACTATATTGTTTTTTTCTATGTTAATTTTAAAATTACAATAAACAATGCATACTTATACAAATTTAACACCAGTGAAACAAAAATCTATCATTCATCCATATACTCATGTAAGCAATGAAATATAATAGTATACAAATAGGCAACATATTGTTTATAATCAGTGGTTCTCAACCTTTATATGTGAGTAAAATTCCCTCCCAGAGTTTAAAAAGAGAGAGACAGGATTTGAAAAAAGGAGAGAGAGACGGAGAGAGAGATGAGAGGGGGGAAGAAGGAGAGAGAGAGAGAGAGAAGAAGGGGTTTCGAGGGATAGAGAGGGAGGTCAATAATTACAAAACATTGTAAGCCCAACAAACCTAACTAGGGTAGTAGCCTATAGGAAAGTAACGTTATAAGGCTATACTTTTGCATTTTTTTCATAAACTTCTGAATATTAGTTCCTCACTCTTGTTAAGAGGATAACGAATATAATTAGAGAATTTTTTATTCATTTTTCCCTAGGCCTCGCGCCTCCCCTGGAAATTGCTGACGCCACCCAGGTTGAGAACCACTAGTTTATAGCTTATAGCTGGCAAAAATTTCAGGGGGAGGGGGCGTTGGATCTGTACATAATGCAGAGGGGGGGCGCAAGACAAAAAACTTTATGAATCACTGATTTAGACGACGAAATTCTGGCAAAATGAATATTAATACACACTTATTGAGGCAATAATTATAAACGAAAGATGCAGTAGTATCATTAGATATACTTACCCCGCTTTGCAGTTATAATAAGTGGTACTACATTATATTCACATCAACCGTGCATTTGATGTCTAGGTCCGTTCCTTACGACGCTCCTGATTGGCTATTGATAAGCCAATAGCAGGGCTGGAAGCTCTCAGTCTCTCTCGAGAGTTCACATAGATAGGATTTAAGTTCCACCTCTCCTGAGGTATACTTCTTTCAGGAGAGGTGGAACATACATCCCGCCTATGTAAACTCTCTAGAGAGACTGAGAGTTTCCAGCCCTGCGATTGACTTATCAACAGCCAGTCAGGAGCGTCGTAAGGGACTGGCCTAGACATCAAATGCACGGTTGATGTGAATCTACTATAGTGCAACTGTTTTCTAATTATAAATCCGAGTACTTTTCCACTCGGTCCTCCATCTGTCAACGGTAACAGATGCCTGAGGTTATTCACAGCAACAACACACAGCGACTAAACTAAATTCTTGTCTTTTTTTTTTTTTATTTTTTAGCCAGGCCTTTTAATCAAAGAGGACAAGGCAATTTCCGCATTGTGTCCTAACTTGTGATATGTCAAGCGTCAGTAACATGAATGAATGATGAAGTGACTCAATGGATATGGGTGAAAGAATAGAGAAAATGCACGCAAACACCACACACACACACACACACACACACACACACACACACACACACATATATATATATATATATATATATATATATATATTTATTATATCACACACACACATTTATATATATATATATATATATATATATATATTACACACACACACATATATATTATTCATTCGTATTTCAACGCGTTCCAACTTTCCGTTAACCACTTTCCTCATTTTTCACTCGAGTATATTAACGCCTTTTCCTTATTATTATTATTGTTATTATTATTATCATTATTATTATTTCACTAGATGAAACCTATTCACATGGAACAAGTACACCAAAGGGGCCACTGAACTGAAATAAACTTCCAAAGATGTAGTTTCAAAACTGATCATGATACCCGTGACATCTCAGCAGCATGAGACGACTCTAGCCACCATACCAGTGTACTATTTGAATATTAATTACATTAACGCAGATGAGGACAGTATCGTCACGCTATGGTATATTCCTCTACAAGCCTTTGTAATAACGAATGTGTTCGATACTTATGAAGAATTTCGTATCGGTAATCTGTCTTGACTTCCGTGTTCTATGATTCTCATATCGTTGGTTCCTTTAAAAACTTTCTTGGCACTTTGTTTTAGATAAGGTCTCATTAATATCCGTTAATACATAACCTACTTTTCCAGACTACGGTATTATATATAGTGTCTTGACATTTCATATAAACAAAAAATACAGTAATATGAGCTTGGGAAGTTCACGCGAATCAAGTTCAACAACGGTAAAAGTGACTGATAATTTGAAACCTTTCCAAGTATAAGTTCATAAAACGTAATTGAAGAATATTCAGTTTCAGATGGCTGAATATAGGTACCCATGATTCAGGACTTAACGCAGCCATGGGTTTTGGCGGGAAACTCAACGTTATTGTTGGTTGAAGCCATTAGTTAGACATCGCCCAGGTGTCTGCTCTAAAAAAAAAAAACAGAATCAGAGTCAAAAACTACTTAACATGCACTGCATTTTTAATTACGTTGCTTTAAAACGCTAATGCTGTGAGTCTTGGTTAGGAATTAATGTAGAAATGCTTATATTCTTACTGTGAGCAAGGCAACGTTTTTTCCAAGATCAGCATCCTATCAGATCTTACTATAATGGGAGCAATGTCTGTCCGTCTGTCTGTCATTCGATCACGGCCAAACGGCTGGTCAGATGGGCATGAAACTTGGCAGGGTTATAGTGGAGACCCCTAAGATGGTTTATAATGGGGTTTCATCCCACCTCCCCGCCCACCTCCAAAGGTGGTAGGGGTGAGAAGGGATTCCCTGAAACGGAGCTGGTTCTCCCCGTGAAACGAGGTTGGTTGCGTCCGTAGACTTAGTTACGTTTACGAATTTTCATACATAATTTCTGTATACATATTAAGAATATGTATACATATTAAGAATAACACAAGGGTAGACTTGGTGAAACAAAGAAACATTCACAAGTTTCGTCTAACAATGGACAAGTTATACCTGAATTGGACTGATGCTACCGAAGAAAATACATTGTGAAGTAAAAGTTTGTCCGCCACCGATCAAATTATGCTCACGGACGATTTAGCCTAAGGAAAGAAAAAGTTCGCCTAAGATAGACCCTTTTTCTGACAAGGAAATGAATAAAAATATTCTGGGGTCGTCTGTTGGTAGAGAAAACCGGTGTTAGCTGGTATGATATGCATATGCACAGATAAAATATATAGGTATTTTGTTAACTGATATTACATACATATAAACAAATATAAATATATGTTTGAAAAAGTATCTAGGCATTTGCAAAACATTCTGTTTTAAAAACTCATCTTAAAATTGTCCATAAGAGATCATGGAATCCATTTAGCATTATCCCTTGTTTCCGATGCTTTGAACTGTCTTCTTGAATGTCGTTATATATCCCTAAGGTTTAGCCGAGTTTACGGATCTCCCCATTTTTTTAGTTAAAGAAAATGGGAATTACGAGAAAAAGAGCTGTACTTCACAACTCTCCTATAGCTCACGTCTCTGCGTTCTTATGAATACGCAAAACAAACAAAGCGAGAACGAGATTGAAAGAGAAATAGTCATTATCAAAATCTAGCAGCCTGCAGGACCTTCCATATGCCAAATGTAATCAATTCCTAAGTCATTCGAATGATAATGAGGAATTCATGTTTCGATGGGCACAGGGAAATTATAGAAAATAGCTTGAAGTATTTTCTGTTACCAACCGATCCAAATGCGTGGGATTATAAAACTGCATTCCCTGAAAAACAAATCTCTGAAAGAGAACAATATGACTTTCCTATTTAGCATTTTTTTCTTTTTTAAGAATAAATGAATAAAGGCTGACTATCAAGATATATATATATATATATATATATATATATATATATATATATGTGTGTGGTGTGTGTGTGTGTGTATATGTATATATATAATATCATATTATATATATATATAAATATTTTATATATATATATACATATATATATATATATATATATATATATATATTATATATATATAATATATATATATATATATCACTTCTCTCAATAGCTGCACGAAAGTCCATCTACCAATTCTCTTACTCTCACGTCACAACAGTACATTACACATTACGTACACATGTCTATTTACACGTGTATGTGTGAGTGCGTTAAACTTACTTGAAAGGAATAAAGACTGATAATTAGTTATCAGAAAATTATCTGACTTCACAACTACGTCTAAAATTCGTTTTTCTTAGACCTCTTGAGCAAGAAATAACTACGATATATTTATATATATATATATATATAGATATATATATATATATATATATATATTTATATATATATATATCATATTATATATATAATGTATCTTACAAAATTAACGCACCTAACTTTATATCTCATCTTGTTGCGCTTCTTGACAACTCTTAACTTTGGTTGAAAATAGGTGGCCAAACGAAACCACAAACTTACAAACAATACACGGGAAAACTCCTTGTAAATAAAACCCACTAAAAGCGCGCGTATAAAAAAAAGAATAAAAAATGACTAGTCTCAGCTGTCCTCTTGACAGCCAACTTTCCCGTGAGCAACGGTTTTTTGGAAGATGCGTCGACGCTCTCTCTCTAACTTGATGGATTTTGGCTCTACAAGCTGAACTCATTCAGCTCTCTCTTAGATAAAACGGATATTTATGGAGTTTTTATCTGCCTCATTAGTCAGCCGTTTCGAGAAATTTGACTGATATACTGAATGTCAGAAAAGGCTCTTTACGATATATATATATATATATATATATATATATATATATATATATATATATACACATACACACACATACACATTATGTATATATATTATAATATATATATATATATATATATATATATATATATATATATATATGTGTGTGGGGTGTGTGTGTGTGTGTGTGTGTGTGTGTGTCATTATAAAGCCTTTACTTGCTGTATAATTCGAGTATTTTAACCTTATTTTAATTTCCCTTCTGCAGTCTGAATATCCCATATAAAGGAATGCATTATCTTAAGAAATTGTTACATTTCCTTTTTATAATCCTTTTTATAAGCAAATGTTTCACGAAAATGACAACGGTAAATGAGATGGAATGTCTTGAATAATTTTTGTCAGTCAGGCCTAAACTCAAATTCCCGAATCTGTTACATTTAATTCACGGCCGGCATTGGGCTTTCCTCACAATACATATTGCACTGTAAATGTATGTATAGTCTTTACTCTAGTATGCAAAGTTACTAAAGAGTTCTCTCGCACTGAAGATGCAACCTGTTTTCATAAAAAGTGTATATACTGATAAAGTATAACTTTAATATCGATAGAAATAACTCCATTCGGGGGCGAAATGAAGGCACAACATACTGTCTAGTCTTGCTAACCCCAACCGCAAGGACGACCCAAAGAGAGAGAGAGAGAGCGACCCGACGGCCGACGTCCACTGAGAGGGTTGCTAACTTGAGGTAGTCGAGTGTCGGGTAGCTCAGTTGGGCTAAACCCTCGGTGGCGAGTGAACGTGTACGTCGGTGACGACCCGGACGTTCTGAACAGAACTTTTTTTATTTTGTTACTTACAGATATACCAGAAGACTCTATTGTATTCCCCATTCATATTTTTTAACCGGAATAGAAATTTAGTACGACTCCATTAGAATTAGCGTAGGAAGTGCACTGCTGACACTTGTTTGAGCACAAGATGTACGCAACTTTTTTCCGAATGCTTCCAAACTTTCCCCAACTTTCGAGGCGTAAATTACGAGGTTTACAAGCACCACTTCTCTTGTGAATTTCCAAATCCTGCAGGTAAACAAATATGGCTGCTAACAAGTCACGTGATCCTCAACTACCGCACGAGTAGTTTGGCGGGAAGATGGCCGTTACGCGTGACGAGTGGTAGATGACCCTCTAGTTTTCCATGAATAAAGGAAGATGGCTCCCCTCTCCCAAACTATTTAGATTAGCAGTTGTTAAGGGAGAGTTTTTGTTTGTGAATAATGAAATTACTGTGCAGATTAATAATTTCCGTCATACCTGACCAAAGCGAAACAAGTGCATGGGCGACTCAAATTCACGCCGGTTAATGTGCTAACATGGGTTCTGAGGATGACAAGTGTTCAAAGCAAAACTGGATTATTTTCAATTGATCAAACCATATCACATGATTTAATAATTCTGCGTCTACAGCTGTGCTTAGTGGAAAAAAATATAATGGTATTTTGTGGATGATAATATTCGATAACGTTACGTACGAAGACAAAATATTGTTGCATTGTTTTTTAAAGTTCTTGGAAGAAGTAGAGAAATAAGAAGCATATATCAATAAAAGCCATAACAATCTGGTTCCAATATTTGATCAGCCGGTTTTAGAAATGAAAGAAATGGTTGTTTTATTCATGGGGGTGCAAGTATTGGAGTAGGCCTACGCTGCTGACAGCTTTTCTTCTGATAATAAGGTAGAGATCCTGAATTCGGTTTTCGTGTGATATTGTTATTATTATGCATATTGTTAGTCATGTTATTAGATTATAATTATATTGTAAAGAGTGTGCACTAAGCAAAGGACGTTGTATGCTAAAGGGTTGCAGTTATACAGATCAGGTCTGTCACATATTCATTAGCGAACATTAGAGGGAAACGTGGTTTTGCTGGTGAAATATTACCATTATTTTTAATTTCAGCAAAATCATAAGTAATTAGGAGCAACAGACTTAATTACGGGCTCTTTCAATTGTAGATGGACAGAAGGGTTACTCGTTTTAGTAAGAAAATTGATAAAAAATTGAAAAAGCTACGATACCTAGTCTTATACAAAGAAAATCCATGCACCTATTCAAAGAGTTATGCCTAAGCAATAAGCTAGCACCGATAAATTTTACGGGCCTCCCTGATGGTCCAAGTAAGAATGATAATAAGCGTACAACAGAGTAAATGAAATAGTCGGATAAACCTGTAAAATGGATATATAATTATTAGTATAATCGGATTAATCTTTGCCAAAGTAGCTTTGCGCTTGATTGCGTTTTCGGGCGAATATAAGCAGTTATGTTTTTAAGCATTTCTGAAATGAGATAAATACACACACACATATATGCATATGTATACACGATGCTGCATCTCTCGTTACGCCTAAAAGCAACAGCCATTACAACAATCTCAATTACGGATAGGTTGATGACCAATTAATTCATTCCCTCTATCAAGAGTCTTTGGAATTCTCTGTGCAGGCTCCAGTTGTCCACAGATTCGATAAAATTCCATTGTTTTATGTCATTTGATATCATTTGTTAGCCTAGTAAGTGTGTGTACGTATGTACGGAAAACCAAATTTGATATACTAACTGCTTACACCCATTGATATGGTGTCAGGCTTACAAATTATATTAAATGACATAAAAGAGTAAAATTTTATAGAAACTATGGACAACTGAAGACTGCACAGAGAATTCCAAAGCCTGTTAGTCCAGAGAATGAGTTAGTCATCAGCCTATGCGTAATTGGAACTATTGTCATGGCTGTTGCTTACAGACCTATCGAGAGATAAGGCATCGCATGCGAATGCTTATTCATAAAATCATTTGCAGTGATTTGTCTAATATCGATAGACTCCCACGAGATCCTTGTGGCAGTTGCTAACCTGTTTTTATGGCCGTGTCGTTTTGTCAGTCAATATGTAAATCAATTCCGTTTGTGGCGTGTGATCTTGAATATTGGAAGTCTTAAGTATTGAAAAGAAGGACAATGCGTACACATTAATTATTCACTGAAGGAATGACAGTAAATTTCCTCATTTATATGTTTTCTTGGCTTTTATTATTTAATATTACTCCTACGACTTATTTGGGCTGTTTTCTGGAGGTTGATTTTAATGGGAAAGAATAATAAGAATATTACAGTAATTTTCATCCTGTAGACAAACGCGATTGCTTCTTGGAAGTAGAAAGTTTCTTGCGAAAACTTAGTATAGCGATGGATGGGCGTCCATTCAAGCAAATTATATATATATATATATATATATATATATATATATATATATATATATTTATATATATTTATATATATATATATATATATATATATATATATATATATATATATATATATATATATATATATATATATATATATATATAATCTATATATATATAGAGTGTTTGTGTGATCAAAGAGTTTTTGTGATTTTGTTTGATTTTATGTAAAACGCTGAGGTATATAAAAAAAATTTACATTCGTATTTGCAATATGCACTCTACCAACAATTAGTTATAGGTGTACCCTTGTACCCACGACACACATTATATATATAGATATAATATATATATTTATATCATATACATATAGGTATAGATATATAAATACGAGAGTGTTTATCTGAGTTGCGGCTTCATGAGGCGTTGAATTTTAATTTTTCTTTGTTATTTTTTAATAATCTTGGAATAAAGTTGTGAAAAACCTTGCCCGTTTCAACTGTAGCAACGACCCGTAATAGCAGCTAACCACAGTTACTTACATAATCACCGAGTCTTATACAGGCTCATGGAGGTTGGTTTTGGGAAAACATCTCTTGTCGTGTGTATGTATGTCTGTATATATATATATATATATATTATATAATATATATATAGATATTATATATACATATACTGTAATATATAGTTTTGTGCTGTGAATGTGCATATGCATTATATGATGTTATGTGTATATAATACAATATATATATAGATTATATATATACCTACTATAGATATATTATATATAATATGTGTGTGTGTGTGTGATTTGGTAGTGAAAATTGCATATTACATGTTATATTTAAGCCCAGGTTTATTGCGAAGCATACGTTCATTACATAATTGTCTATACCGTGCCGTGGCAAAGTAATGGTGTACTTACCCAGACTCTTAACTTGACTGTTTAACGTGATCTGTTTTCAAACGTGAATTAAATTGTTGGATTTCGTCTTACTCTGCCGTCTGGAGACCTCCATCTAAAGTTTCGTTCGTTTATGTTTGGGAATCCGAATTCTGTAGACGATCTTATTTCATGGAAGATGTTCCCAGTTGTGTAACCTTCGATCCCCTTGCATATAGAATTGGTTTTGTTTTTCTCTCTCTCTCTCTCTCTCTCTCTCTCTTCTCTCTCTCTATCTCTCTACTGGATCTATTGAATCGTGTGAAGATTTCATAAATATATATTTTTCGGTTCTTGCTGTGTAGAAACTAGCGGACTAGCGTTTTATAGTTTTATTCTCTCTCTCTCTCTCTTCTCATGGATTTATTGAATCTGTGTTGAATGATTTCATACAAATGTATATTGTTTTTCGTTTTGATGTGGTAGAAACAAACCTTGGGGGGGACGGAAAACCTAGCCTGATTTCTTTCTCTCTCTATTCTCTCTCTCTCTCTCTCTCGGGAAAGAGGAAAAAATAGACAAGAAAGACAAAATCTGCAACCTTTTTGAAAAGAGGGAATTGCAGATTTTGGAGAAAGATGTTTACTACAACATCCTAAGATATGTCAAAACTATGAAATATATGGTAAATGTGCATACTTAGATGGATATGGGGATGATTGCAGAGATCTGCATCCAAAAATATGTAAAAACCTAAAAGAAGGAAAAGGATGTAAGTTCGACAAAAAATGCAAATAAAAGCACCCTGTAGCCATGAATCATAATCAAATAAATAACCAACCAAGTAATAAAATCCAAAATAAGAAAGAAACAAATAAAGAGAGAAATCAAGAATATCAGGTAAAAGAGAAAAGCAAACCACCAATGAGATATGCAGAGGTGTCAGCAAAAAATTTCAAAGCATCAGCTCCGAAATTCTACTCAAGAGATAATAACTGTATTTATTATGCAAGAGGATATTGCAGAAACGGATGAAAATTGCAGATTCAGACACAAAATGAATAATTATGATGAAGAGATCAATTAATTATGGAAAAGTTTGGATTTTTAATGTCAGAATTTCTGGAAATGAAAAAAAGAACAACATACCAGAACAGGAAAGAGACATGGGAAAATCCTTATTACTCACAGTATTAAATGAAGAGAAAACACGCAAACCATCATAGTGATGAATGCGCAGGGTTTAGTTAACGAGTAACTCAAAAAGAAAAATAGAGTAACTTAGAAGAACTAACCCAAAATGAAAAGAAAATGATATAATGAATATAAGTGAAACCTGGTATTCCAAAGAGACTGGGAATGATGATCAAATAAAACGGGTTCCAAACTTATAGATCAGATAGAAAAAATAGGAATCAAGGGGGACCGCAAATATATGGGAAAGACAAAAAACAAGAAAAATATATGAGAAATATAGTAACTCAGAATGTGAACTAATAGCGGTAGAATTTGAATCTGAAAAATTGATGAAACATAGTAATATATAGACCTCCTAATACTAAAGAGTTTGACTTAATAATTGAAAAATTGGATGGATGATATGTAAATCACAAGGACTGGACTATTCTCCTATCTGGTGACTTCAACTTTCCTTTCGTAAATGGAAAGAACGAATAGGAGATTGTGGTTGTACTTATACATATAAAAAAGAGAGTAATAGTAGTGCAGAAGATAAGAGGCAATTTGAAAAGCTATTAGATATGCTACTGAATACAACATTCAACAAATAAATCACCTGCCAACAAGAAAGGAAAATACTTTAGACCTAGTATTTGTGAACGAGATGAATTATGTTAAAGAAATAATAGTTTATAATGCGAGTATTTCAGACCATAATGTCATAGAATTAAACAGTTTCATTCCAAAGCAAGTGAAAATAGAGATAAGCAAGAAATGAAAAAGTGGGAAGGATATGGAAAATACAATTCTACAGTTCAAAAATATAAAATGGTCAGAAATTCCAATGAAGAATTAAACAAACGAAAGATTGGGATAACATTTTCGTAGTGATGACATAAGGGTAAATACGGAGATATATATTATATGGAGAAAATAGTGGAAAAATATATACCGAAGAAGAAAAGTAAACATCATTCATGCATACCAAGAGACAGAAGGATCTTGTTTTTCCAGAAAATCAGAAAGTGGAAAAAAGGTCTTGCAAAAGAAAAAAATGCATGGAAAGTTATAGAACTAAAAAGTAAGATAGAAAATGCAGAACAAAAGATTATACAATCAAAAGAAAATGAAAAACGGGACTTGGAAGAAAAAACCCTATTAAATATCAAGCAAACCCCAAACTATTATCTCATATGCGAAGAAGATGAATAAAAGAAGAATAGAAATAGGCCCTCTGAGAATTGAAGGGAGATTAAAGAATAAAAAAAGGAATTTGCAACATACTGGCAGAACGATATAAGAGAGAATTCACCCCTAGAATAGATAATGAAGATAATGATATAGAAGTAAGGGGAAGAAAATAGTGAATATTTAGCTGACATAGAAATTAATGAAGCTGATATTGTGCAGGCAATTAATGAAATTAAAAATGGAGCTGCTGCAGGGCCTGATGGAGTCCCTGCTATTTTGTTAAAGAGGTAGTTCATTCTATCGCAAAGCCACTTGCAATATTATTAAGACAAAGTGTAGATACAGGCAAGATTTATGATGAGCACAAATTAGCATATATCACCCCTACTTTCAAAAGTGGATCAAGACTAGAGGCAAGTAATTATAGGCCTGTGAGTCTAACATCACATATTATGAAAGTGTATGAAAGGGTAATGAAGAAAATATTATGAAACATTTTAATAAAAAATAATTTGTTTTAATATAGGACAACACGGATTTCGTACCCAGAAAAAGACACACAAACCCAACTGTTAGTCACCGTGAGAACATATTCAAAAGTATGAAAAGCGGAAATGAAACAGATGTGGTTTATCTAGACTTTGCAAAGCTTTTGACAAAGTAGACCATAATATATTAGCAAAGAAAATTAGAAAACACAATATCGTAGATAAAGTAGGAAGATGGTTAAAAGAATTTTTACCACACAGACGAAAACAGATAGTTATTGCAAACGATGAGAAATCGATGAAACCAAGGTACATATCCGTGTGCCCAAGGTACGGTGCTAGCTGCAATATTGTTTGTTATTATGATTGAAGACATAGACAGTAATGTTAAGGATTCGGTAGTGAGTTGTTTCGCTGATGACACAAGAATAAGTAGAGAAATTACTTGTGATGAAGATAGGAACGCTCTACAAAGAGACCTTAACAAAGTATATGATTGGGCAGAGGTAAATAGGATGGTATTTAACTCTGATAAAATTTTGAATCAATAAATTATGGAGACAGAGAAGGAAAGCTATATGCATATAGGGGACTAACTAATGAGGCAATCACAAAATAAGGAAGCAGTTAAGACCTTGGTGTGATGATGAATAGGAACATGTTATGCCAATGATCAAATAGCAATTCTGTTGGCAAAAATGTAAGCAAAAATGGGAATGTTGTTACGGCACTTCAAAACAAGAAAGCTGAACACATGATTATGCTTTATAAAAACATGTTTGTAGTCCACTTGAATATTGCAATATGATATGGTACCCACACTATCAAAAGGATATTGCACAAATAGAGAGTGTACAAAGGTCCTTTACAGCTAGAATAGAAGAAGTTAAGGACCTAGACTACTGGGAAAGACTACAATCCTTAAAATTATATAGTCTAGAAAGAGAAGAGAACGCTACATGATAATTCAGGCATGGAAACAGATAGAAGGAATAACAGAAAATATCATGGAACTAAAAATATCAGAAAGACAAGCAGAGGTAGATTAATAGTGCCCAAAACTATACCAGGAAAAATAAGGAAAGCACACAGACATTAATCCACTACGCACCAGCATCGATAATTCAGCGTCTATTCAATGCGTTGCCAGCTCATCTGAGGAATATCAGGAGTGAGCGTAGATGTGTTTAAGAATAAGCTCGACAAATATCTAAACTGCATCCCAGACCATCCAAGATTGGAAGATGCAAAATATACCGGAAGATGTACTAGCAACTCTCTGGTAGACATTAGAGGCGCCTCACACTGAGGGTGGACCTGGGGCAACCCGAACGAACTGTAAGGTCTGTAAGTCTCTCTCTCTCTCTCTCTCTCTCTCTCTCTTTCTTACTGGATCTATTGAATCTGTGTGTTGAATGATTTCATAAATGTATATTTTTCGTTCTTGCTGTGTAGAAACCTAGACGGACCTAGCGTTTTATGGTTTTATCTCTCTCTCTCTCTCCTCCTCTCTCTCTCTCTCTCTCTCTCTCCGGATTTATTGAATCTATTGATTGATTTCATAAATTTATATTTATCGTTCTTGCTGTGTAGAAACCTAGACGGACCTTGCGTTTTATGGTTTCTCTCTCTCTCTCTCTCTCTCTCTCTCTCTCTCTCTCTCTCTCTCTCTCTGGATTTATTGAATATGTATTTAATGATTTCATAAATGTATATTTTTCGTTCTTTCTGTGTAGAACCTTGACGAACCAGCTGATATTCTCTCGCTCCTTTTCATTCTCTCTCTCTCTCCTCTCTCTCTCTCTCTCCCTCTCTCTCTCTCTCTCCTCGACTTCTCTCGTCTCTCTCTCTCTCTCTCTCTCTCCGGATTTTATTGAATCTCTATTTAAATGATTTCATATTTGCATAAATGTTTTTCGTTCTTTCTGTGTAGAAACCTTGACGAACCTAGCTGTTTTATTCTCTCTCTCTCTCTCTCTCTCTCTCTCTCTCTCTCTCTCTCTCCGGATTTATTGAATCTCTATTGAATGATTTCATAAATGTATATTTTTCGTTCTTGCTGTGTAGAAAGATAGACGAACCTAGCCTCCCTGAAGCACCCGCCTTGTTCATGGAAAGATGAGGGATTAGTGTATATTGATGTGTTCATTCCCTTTCCATTTTTGGGAGGACGGTTGTGCCCCTTGAACAAAGGGGAGATGGATCATTTTGGTAACAATTTGGAAGACAAGTGTCTCGCTTCTGTAGTGAATGGAGGGGGTGGACGGTGCGTTACTCCCAGATCTTTTTCTCATCTCACATCTTTTATCTGGTTTCTTTTTTTGGCCCTTGAGCTGTTTTAGAAATAGTAATGGTATTGAAATGCGCGTCACAACAATTTGAACATAGGTTATTATTATTATATATAGATATATATATCTATATATATATATATATATCATATACAAACTATATATAATATATATTAAATATATATATAATATATATATATATATATATATTATAGGTTTGATATTAGTGTATATGTGTGGATAGTCGTATATATGTGTGTGTATATATATATAGTATATATATATATATCTATATATTATATATATATATATATATATATATATATATAATAAATACAGGGTATTGTTTTATTTTATACCTGTTAATGTTTTAGTCTCATAAGTTCGCACATTCTGCAATATACTCAGGTTAGGTCTTAATTGCTTTGAATCTTCCAAGACAAAAGCGTCGTTTTCCTGGATATTTTTAATTTTCTGTGTTAATCCAGTGAAGAAAAATTGATAGATGAAAAGAAAACGAAAGTAACCAGGTAGACAATAAATCTCACGTAATGGCAATTTTGCGAAAAATCGCTCCAGCATTAAACAGCAGCAACAACAAAAAAATCTTTACTTATTGACTATCGGTGAATTATAGTTTTGCCTAATATATATATTAATAGTATTGGGACTTATATGAACCTCGTTGGAACTGTTGCATCTGTAGGTTCGTATAGCTCCTCATTTATCTCTTAAAATGGGGATTCTGTGAAAGAAATTAACAGGTAACTAAAAAGGAATTGCAACTCACCAAAGACATAAACAATTATACCATTTATCTTTGTTAAAGCAGGTGTCCCATTATCCGAAATTCACGAGGTCTCGGCTCCTTTGGTGATTTTTTAAGCATTAAATATTTTTATTTTTATTTTGAAAATCACCGAAATTAATGAGAATGATCTCCATAAGAAAGCCCCTCAGTGGTGTGATCTGTATGGTCTTGGCTGCGAATTCGATTCTCGGGCATTCAATTAAGGTGTGAGAGATGTGTATTTTTGGTGATAAAAGTTCACACTCTACGTGGTTCGAAGTCACGTAAAGCCGTTGGTCCCTTTGCTGACTAACCACTGGTTCCATGCAACGAAAAAACACTGTGCAAACAAACAAACAAGGTCCGTTCTTAAGCGTCGTTAATTCGGTGCGTATCGATGTTCAAACATGGACATCGTGGCATATTCTTCTGTTTGATTAGCTAAATCTTCAATGAAAGTTAAATCTTAAGGGAGCGTCAGTGTCCTGAGCGCTTGTTAAGCGAAGTGGGTCGTGTTTAATATTCGTAAAATTTTAAAAGCAATTTTGTTGTAAAGAGAGCAGAGCAGGTCAATTTATTCTAGAAAGACTGAGGTGTTTGTTGTTGTCGTTGGGCTCAGTGTTAGACTTCCTTAATTAGGCCTAAGATGTAAAATCTTCCTCATTAATGTTAGGGTTAAGCGGCTTTAATTCTTTTTAAGTTTGTTCCGATTTGAGGGAACGGAACTTTTGATATGAGTCATGTTATCTTGGAAATTTAGATTTTCTTCTTAATATGCATATTTTCCACAAAATGACTTATTGTAGTAATGTATATGATTTATTTATGGAAGGGCGTGTTGTTTGTACAATATAATTTAGATTGTTTAAAAGCGAGCACTGTCCGGAATAAATGTCTGTGTCTTCTAGATGGCTTCTGTGTTAATTTTTTTTTTTTGGGGGTTGGGGGGGGGGGGTTGGGGGGGGGGGGGGTTTGCTTGTTTTTCGATAAAAAAAAAATTTTTCTTTACAAAAGAGTTGGTTGCTTGGAATATAATTTATATATTTGCTTAGATGAACAACTTATCCTGGAAATATATTTGTTCTCCAAAGAGCCATCTTGCACAGGGAATATAATTACTTCTTTAAATGGCATCTGGGGCATAGAACCCAATTAATTTTTTATTCAAATGACATTTCAATATGGAAATGTAATTTACCTTGACTTAAAATCTCTTATTCACCGCAAAGAAATTTAGTACTTTTCACTAAAAGGTTTATTGTCGTGGAAGGATAATATTTTTAGGGAAGAATGTTTCCTTAATTTTTTATTTATTTTTTTATTTTTTGCTTTGAAAACAGTATTTTTCTTATGTTCTAATAGTCGCATTGATGGGAAAATATACTTCCTTTTCTCTTTAAAAGTAAATATTCACCCTAACTCGTTTCCTTCATTGCGAAAAAATTAGCTCCTGCCTATCAGGTCCATGTTATTGTCAGGTGGAGACTAAGTCGAGTGTGGCCATAAGGCACAATTTGATTAATTTAATTATAATTATTATTATTATTATGGTCTATCACAGTCCTCCAATTCGACTGGGCGGTAGGGTTCCGGGTCACATCCTTCCTCCTTATAGAAGTCCATCACTTTTCTTACTATGTGCGCTTTTTCCAAGAGCACTCTCTTCTTCATGAGTCCTGGAGCTACTTCGGCCTCTAGTTTTTCCAGATTCCTTTTCATGGATTTTGGGATGGTGCCTATTATTATTATTATTATTATTATTATTATTATTATTATTATTATTATTATTATTATTATTATTATTATTATTATTATTCCATTCATTATTATTATTATTATTATTATTATTATTATTTTTTATTATTATTATAGTTATTGTTGTTGTTGTTGTTATTATTTATTTATTTTTTGCAATCAATCTCGTCTAAAGAATGCACACAAGTTCACCGCCCAATGATGTTGCAGTGAGTGACCTTCCTTTTACTGACATTGAAACGAATAACAATAACTTTATTTTTCCCTCTCCATGGTGTTTGCAAAGCACAAATACGAACAAACTCACAAGCATAAGATCGAAGGAATTACGTATCTTAGGATTCCCAGATCTTGAGTTTTCATGAAAGGACGAATGGGTTCTCAGCCTGGTGTCTAATCTTAATTGTTTGCTTGTGTGGTTTTTTTTTGCGTTGCATGGAACCAGTGGTTATTCAGCAATGGGACCAACGGCTTTACGTGACTTCCGAACCACGTCGAGAGTGAATTTCTGACACCAGAAATATACATCTCTGCCCCTCAGTGGAATGCCCGAGAATCGAACTCGCGGCCACCAAGGTGGCAGGCCAATACCATACCGATCACGCCACTGAGGCCCTAATCGTAATTGGTTAATTTCTGTAATATACTTGTAAGTGTAGTACTTAACCTTGGGTGCCAATTTTACATTCCTATGTGTGTGTTTGTCTGTGTATTGGTGTATCGTTCAGAGGAGGGGAACCTTATGATGTAGTGAGGGGGGGGCCCCCCACAATTCTCTCTCTCTCTCTCTCTCTCGTGCTACAATGTGACATCCCTCACGCACAAAAGAACGCACACACACACACACATCCACCCTCACTCACTAATCCCTTGCACGTCCGCGATGTAATGCACGGCGCGGCTCCTCTCTGGTATCCCTTTGATGGCGAGTTGCGGTTGACACAACCTTGTGGGAAGTTTGTCAAACGTGTTTCACGTGTATATCGAATAACCACGAACAAATGCTAAGTATGTAATCGTATCAGATTGTCTTGTGCCCATCTGTAAGAAAACCGCTGTAAGTATCATAACATCATACAAAGCAGTGGTTTCGTACCTACCCGTGAGTAGATATACGAGTATATGTGTGTGTGTGCGTGTGTGTTGGCCATCCTAGGGCAAAAGGTGTATCCAGATTTCTCATATGCACAATAAACGGGCTATTACTCTTAAGTACGATATCCAAATTGCACGTAGGTTAGTCAATGAACAGTATATATAGTTTATATTATATATATATGTATATATATTATAAAAATTAGAAATAATCAAACACTTTAAAGATATTAAACATTGAAAGACATATATATATATATATATAAATAGATATATATATATATATAATAATATATATATATATATGTCTATATATATTGTAAATTAGAAATAATCAACATAATTGAAAGACCTGTGTTCAATCCTGATGTGAGTATATAAACGTGTGTGTCTGTATATATATATATGTAGTTTATATATAATTGTTTTTGCTTTTAACCCGAGGTGGATATCAAGGCCGGATGAAATGGCTTAATGTAGAATATCGCAGCCATTGTTCGTATGATGCTCAATAACGCTAAAGATTCGCAAAATCCGTATTGATGACTAAATACACGTTGTTGACAACTTTAAAGGCAATTGAAATGTTATTTTAATCTTTATACAAGTAATTATTTGTTCAGACTTTAGAAAATGACGTTGAGGTGACTAAACACGAGAAATAAGTTCTTTTGATGATCGTAGCAAGGTAAAAGTTAACGTATAAGCCAAACAAAAGAAATATACCCAATTTGGTGCTTTGTTTGAGAGCTATTGCTCAAAAGGTATTAATTACAAGAAAAGTTAATTGCAGAATCTCGGCGAGAGAAATGTCAGTTGGAGGCTTTAAATAGCATGAAAGAATAAGTCAAGGGAATTTTAACTAAAGAATGGTTTTCTGACAGGCGTTATCAAAACAAGTGTGTACATGGTCTAAACAAAGGCAAATAATTGTAATAATTGTATTTGTGGCTCCCAGAAATAGTGTATACTCTGAACCAAATCCCCGTAGCGGGTTAGTTACTTCAGTGGACCTCATGCGGAGCACTGTAGGCATTACTTAAAATTCTTTGCAGCGCGCCTTCGGGCCCTAGCTGCAACCACTTTCGTTCCTTTTACTACACCTCCTTTCATATATTCTTTCTTCATCTTACTTCCCACCCTCTCCTAACACTTCATGCATAGCACAACAGCGAGGTTTTCCTCCCGTTACACCTTTCAAACCTTTTACTGTCAATTTCCATATCAGCCTTAGTTGACCCAGTGCTTGGCATTATGCCTAAAACCTATAAATCAATCAATTAAGGATAGGAAGAGAAATTAATTGCTCCGTAGGGAGATGGAGCCGTCAGGGCACTGTAGGCAATTACACTAGGTTCGTGCTGCATCCCTTCTGATCCTAGCTGCAACTCCCTTCGTTCCTTTTGCTGTACCTCCGTTCATATTCTCATTCGATCATCATCTTCCTTTCTACCCTTTCCAAACAATTGTTTCGTAAAGCAACTGTGAGGTTTTCCTCCTGTTAAACCTATAAAACCTCTTTAATTTCCATTTCAAAGCTGAATGACCTAATAGGTCCCAGAGCTTGGCCTTTAGCCTGAACTATATATTCTGTTCTTTTACAGTGGAAGAGGAAGAGTGGGGTAGACCCATTTGTTTAGGTTGTGACTGCCATGACCAACGTGATGAATTATTACTGTAAATAAAAAAAGTCCGTCTTTGGATAGAAGAGCGTATATATATATATATATATATATATATATATATATATATATATATATATATATATATATATATATATTAGAAAACATGGTTTTAGTAATTTCAGAAATAACTATTGCATGGAAAAGGTGTATCCTTCGTTCTTCACTCTCAAAAAAGTTCCATGGAATTTCCTTGTAATTTTATATTTGTTTCTTATTCATTTTAGCTTTATTTTTTTCTTAGATTGCAAAACTCTGTACGTAACTCTTGATTTCTTAGTCCTTGAAGAGTTTTATGTTCCTTTTGTGCTCACATTTTCCTTTACTTATTTTCACTGTTTATAATTATCATATGTGCGTTCCATATTTTATCAGTTGCATTTCTTGAATATTTTTCACTCATTATATACTATTTAAGTTTGATAAATAATCATTACCTCTCAACTTTTACTCACTTCCTTCATTGTGTTCTTTATTTGTTTATTATTATGATTATTTTCGTTTATCCACGAGATTATTTACACATGTCTTCGTCCGTTGTCATTATTACACCTGAAATACGTAACACTGAATATGGAAAATTTTCAGTTTTACGATGTATGTGGAAGGAAGGTTCATAGTAAAGTGGAGATCTAAAAGTTCTCCTTAATCTGGTCCAGAGAAAGTTTTAAGATTATACCCTACACACATCATTTCTAATAATCTACCAGTTGAAAGAAGATGAAACCGACGATTATAATTAGAATGAAATACAGCATTTAGCATCTAAATATGAAATTAGTAGATCAACAGCTGACACATTGCGCTAGTGAGATGTCATATGGGGTTAAAGCAGCTTCGCACGTTCCCGAATGTCTCAGAAATATTTCACATTATATCGTACACTTATGAAGAGTATGTAGGTGCATTTTCAACGCCTTTTAATGCGAAAATATCCGAGACCCCTCCTATCTTCCAAGAGAGTCTAGGGTTATGGGCTCGTAAAATGCGCTTTTGATTTTTTAAGGTATGTTGGGAAAGTTGGCGCGCACCTGGCAGGCACGGGTTCAGTGCGTCTCGATTTTTTTCGTATAATTTATTAAGGCGAAATCATTTCGAAAACATACCGTAGTTTAGAAGGGCCTCTATTAGTTTTGTAATTTCTGAAAAGACATATATCACAAATCAGTGAGTACGTTCCTAGTGAACGAAAAGTCAATAGCGTTAAACCTCTTGGGAATTTTATCATTTTGTAGTGAATTCCAATTGTAATAAATATATTTGATAAAGTATATAGCTAATCTAATATGAATTAGATTGATTTAATTATTCAGTGCCATATAATACCAGTTTGGCAGTTCATCAAGTTTCCTCCCAGTTTTGCATTTCATTTCCATAATTAGATCAAATGTCTTGCTCTCTGCGGCCAAGTTTGAATTTTGGGGTCTTCAAAATTTTGTTCGTCATATAAACTCGAGAAATAATCCTACGCTTTTTGGTGAACTTTGGATCCTTCAAAGGATCCAGTCTTGAGATATTGTAGGATATAAGAAGCAGCAGCAGGGAAGAATTGTATATATTACTCGTATATCATTTTTTGTCAATTCAAATGAAAGGAATTTCAGATGAACTTCTGTGAATTTTAAGCCTGAGAATCTTTGCTTGATGTTGAGAGCTGTTATTAAACGAATATTATTTTTCAGGAGAGAACTGAAAATATTCGTCACTCTATTATTAGTTTTCGTCTCTTCAGCGTTGAATTATAGTTGATAAACTGCAGGAAGTTATAATTATTTCTCACTCGATTAGAGTCTTTTCATAAAGCAACAGAAAATTGCCACTAAGCTAGATTGAGTTACCAAGGCTGGAATTTGAAGCTTGCCAACGCATGTAAAGAGAAGTTATTTGACACTGGGTGTGTATTAGTTGTTATATTTCTATATGCTTTGATCCTCTTTTAAAGTAATGCAATTTTGCAGGTAAACTTTAGAAATCGAATGATGATGCGGGACCGAAGGTTCCAAGAACCCATCTGTGCTGCAGTAGTGACCCCCCCTGCCCCCACCTCACCCAAGGAGTGGAACGGTACAAATTAAACAAGGATTTCTAATTTTACCTCGATTTAAGTTCTGGCACAACACAGTAGCTATTTTCATTTTTTTTTTTTTTTTTGTGGGGTGGGTGGGGTTATTGTATAAGAGGAATTGAGTATCGATTTTACACGTTTGAGCTAATTCTCCTTATGTCCTGGTGGCATTTACCCAAGATATAACGGAGTACCATGAACTTTCCCGGAAAAATGCTGGACACCACATCTTAAAAACTAACCATAGAATTTTCTTGAAAATAATCTCATTATGTTTCCCACACACAAATTAATTAGGAAAAGGATATAATCTAAGCTAACCTGACCTAACCTAGGGGGATGGCCAAAAAACTGGGACTGGTGCAGTACTTTCATACCTCTCAGGATTTTGCGTCCCGGTACGCATGCGCATTTCTTTCATATCCGGACTATCTACTTTTTTTGCTACTAGATAGACAAAGTCTGCTTATATATATATATATATATATATATAATATATATATATATATACTATATATATATTATATATATATGTATATATATATAAATATATATATATATATATATATGTATATATATATATATATATATATATATATATACTATATATATATATATATATCAGAGAGAGAGAGAGAGAGAATAGAAGTGTAAAGCGTGACGAAACAAAGCAAGAAAGGAATCTCAAGAAATTATGTGTATTATCTGTCATAGCTCTATTTCCACAACGATTTTCTAGCTGAATCGCTTTCATAAAATTTATTCGAGTGATATCTTGCGCCCGAATCCTCTTCCGACAGCTCATTCACCAATTTTTTTTCATATTTTTTTTTTTTTTTTTTTTTTTTTTTTTTCTTTTTTTTTTTTTTTTTTTTTTTTTTGAAGCAGGCAGCTTCGTAGATCGGCCTGGTTTTTCCCTCCGGGCGGGAATCCATCTTTCCCATTATGAGTTTTTTTCTGAATCCATCCATCATCATACATTGGCACCAAGGCGTTCCTTCTTCTTTTTCTATCCTCTTTCTTGTCTCATGTTATTGGTAATGGTACAGGTGACACAGTCTTGTAAATATATATATATATATATAATATATATATATATATATATATATATATATATATATATATATATATATATATATATATGAGTATATATTATATATATGTATATATATCATATATATATATATATACTATATATTTATAAATTAATCATATTTCCTATTTTGAAAAGTATTTAATTCATTATTTTCCGTAGAAACTTATTCAATACATTTATTTATTTATGTTATTTATGAAACGAGTTGTGTGTGTGTTAACAGAAGAAGACAATATTCCTCCATGTTTTTTTCTTCCAGTTTCTCAGACTGGAAATCGTTTCGTGTAATTTACTGAGAACAAATCGATATGACTTTACCCCTGACATAGTACGTAATTATGTTTTATTGTAAGTGGGTTTTATTCTCAAAGTTTTCTTCGGGTATTTGTGGAATGAGGTCGCTGGCACCACACCCAATCTCATGGTTATTCAAGGCTTATGTTGTAAGATTCTTGCTTTTGTGATTGTTCACCCATTTAAATATTGACTATACTGGTCACCCATTTAGATATTGCCCAGATTGTTCACCCATTTAGATATTGACCAGACTGGTCACCCATTTAGATATTGACCAGACTGATCACCCATTTAAGTGTGGATCTTACTGGTCACCCTTTTAGATATAGACCAGACTGGTCACCCATTTAGATATTGACCAGATTGTTCACCCATTTAGATATTGACCAGACTGGTCACCCATCTAGATATTGACCATACTGGTCACCCATTTAAGTGTTGGCCATACTGGTCACCCATTTAGATATTGACCAGACTGGTCACCCATCTAGATATTGACCATACTGGTCACACATTTAAGTGTTGGCCATACTGGTCACCTATTTAGATATTGACCAGACTCGTCACCCATTTAGATATTGACCAGACTGGTCACCCAATTGAATATTGACCAGACCTAACGTTGAGTAAATTTGCAAATTGTGTCCATGTATTTACCATTAATTCTGCTTTCAATAATTCATTTTTCGCAGTTTTTATCGTTTCTTTATTCGCTTTTAAACCAAGCCCATTACGTTGTTTAGTTAGAGGATGTTCATTCAACTTTTCACTTGTAGCAAACCAGCAATGCTTTATAACTCTTATTAGTCTCTATTCGTTCTACTTCTTAATTTTTATTTCATTACAAGGTTTCTCTTCATAAAAGTTCTTATAGGTATTATTTCGGCACGTGCTCCACCCAGCTTAAAGGAGTGTGCCATTCTTCTGCCTAAAGTGAAACCAGCAAGCCGTTCATAGTGTGCCCTTTTCAATAAGAGCAAATACCCTCTATCTCCAGGCTTCGGAATTCCATCACTTATTCCATTTCCCTTAATTCTTTTTGGATATCCCGTCTTTCAGATAACGGCTTTAAAGCTAGGTCTACTAGATATGGCTTTTTGCGCTCCCGGTCCTGCACATTTTGGGGTTTCAATGAGATATA
>NC_061107.1:21260527-21263027 GCF_015104395.2 Macrobrachium nipponense | reverse complement strand
ATGATGTATTTTTTTCTGTTCGCATAATAATCCCCTGCACATAATCCGTGATCGGAGACGGCGCATTGTATTCGTACGAGAAACGGTGGATTATTCTCTCGGTAATATAATGGTGTGTGTCTGTCCAAACTTCCTTCAGTGACACTTTTATTCAAACTTCGTTTTCAGATTAGTTGTTTTGTTTTTTTACTCATTTCCCTTTGTTATTTAGTACTCTTATTTTTTTCCCCCAAGAAAATATAGAAAGAGATAGTAAGGTGTTTTATGGCCGAGCTCATATATAGTCTTTACAGTTTCTTGTTTTGTCATAAAACCTGAATTGTTGATGCCTTTTGTTATTTTAATATTATATATAGATTGTAATAACTGCTCTATCCGAAAACCTTGACATTTTTGAACGTTGCTATATACTCGTGTGTATTTACAGTAAAATTATTCGTAAAATTATTCCAGTGAATTTCAAGGCGCATGTGTGCTACACAACCCTGATAACAAAGACATATCACTGTCTTATTGTGGTTTATACACAAGGGAGCAAGGGAGGAAATAAGTAGCTGGAAAAGGTGGAGAATTTAAAGATCCTGGGAGCATGAGCAGAGGAAGATCTAGAAAGCTCAGGGTTGGTGTAGAAAGGTGTCAAGCTTTCCATACTCACAAACTGTTAGCGAGAGTGCGCTGATCTGTCAAAAATTTAAATTTTTTCACAATTCTCAGACGTTCGAGCCTGCCGCCTCGGTGGCCGCGAGTTGGATTCTCGGGCATTCCACTGAGGGGTCAGAGATGTGTATTTCTGGTGATAAAAGTTCACCCTCGACGTGGTTCGGAAGTCGCGTAAAGCCGTTGGTCCCGTTGCTGAATAACCACTGGTTCCATGCAACGTAAAATCACCATACAAACAAACTCAGACGTTCGACTCTCATCTACAAATTGTATATATTAGCTTTAACCTGTCATGATAATACCTATACCAACAAATTATGACGCCTTTACATACCTTTCCAAAGTTATGTCGTACCGTTTGTGAACTGTCATGATTTACCTGCAAATTGTCTATGGCACATCATCATTTGCTGTGATCTGTCTACACTTTCCAAGATATGGGATGATTTATCACGAACCCCATACGAATTACCAAATGGTTTGTGGTTTGTTATTCAGGGGCCATGTAAAGGCACATATTTTTATAGCGATTTTAATACATGTCCTGTAAGAGCATCTATCAAAGGTGACCTAGATACCACGTTTTTGGATATCGTACGTGTGACTACAGAGGCTAAAAACTTGCTGTTATAAACCATGGATAAAAAAAATAATAATAGTAACTACGTATGGCAACAGTCGTCCCTTGACGTAAGGGTAGCGGTTCTTAGCTAAATGAAGCATTTTGTGGCAGTTCGGGATTAATCCTGAAATGAAATCTCGGCAGTTTGTGAAATTTCCCAAGTGTAGCGACTTCGTAGTGGTTCGAGAGAAGTCGTTGGAGAATTGTAGGAAACCACAATGTTCTTGGATTCTACAAGCCGTTGTATAGATGTACGAGCCACCTTTGAAGTTTAATGTAGTACACCTATGATTATCAAACGAACTTACATAATCAGTTTTACAGACAAAAAGTAAATTCTGCATTTTCGATCATGGATAAATATTTTTTAGACGGCTACGTACCAAAAATTGCCTGACTCCCACACGATCTCTTTACGATTTGAAATAATCTCTCAAGGGAATAGAGGTTCAGATTCAAAATCGGGACTGTCCGAAAAGAATCAAATATCAGCAAATGCAAAAGATCATGGGAAGTATAAAATAGTGGCAACCTGTTAGTTAGGGTTGATACACTATTCATGAAGCTTTTATTAAGATGCATGAGGCGCGTGATGTTGCGCAAGTTTGCCCACCCCTAGAATTCAATTGTTGAATAAGTAGGCAAGGAAAGTGTGACAGTGCCTATAATTGGTTTGCCTCTGGACCTTTGCTTTTTACGGATCTGACACTTTATAAATTATATATATATATATATATAAATATATATATATATATATATATATATATATATATATATATATATATATAAAAATATATATATATATATATATATATATATGATATATATATATATATATATATACTATATATTATATATATATATATATATATATATATATATATATATATATATATATATATATATATATATATATATATAATGTATAGTGTCAGATCAACTCATATCAACCACACAGCAAGTACTCAGCGCTTTAATGCGAAACAGTACGGAATGGTTATATACATTAAGTTGGATCCAATTTCAAATGGTACTTCCGCGGATGTAATCAAATACCTATAACCGTAATAACTTTCTCATATAGTTAATCAAAATGATATGCCCAAATAGCTTATACTCGTCATTCTCTCTCTCTCTCTCTCTCTCTCTCTCTCTCTCTCTCTCTCTCTCTCTCTCTCTCTATCTCGGGACTTTGCATTCTAACGTCTGTCTGTGTAA
>NC_061107.1:21253027-21255527 GCF_015104395.2 Macrobrachium nipponense | reverse complement strand
GTTTCTTACTCCTCTTTCTTCACCATTTTTCTTTTTTTTACTTGAGAAACTGCCTTTTTTTTTTTTTTTTTTTTTTTTTTGTCATCTTTCAATCTGAAATTTCCTATTCTCAGTTTTGTTTGTTTTTATTCATTTTTTCCCCCCAAGATTTCCAATTCACATTTCCATTTCTCTGGCATAACATCCGTCCATATCTTTTTACCTTTTATTCTTTCTTCCCTATTTTCCCGTATTCTTTGCGTCGAAGGAAGGAATGTTTGTCTTGCCATTATCCCTAACTTTTTTTTTTCTTACTTGTTTGCGTACGTGAGTGTCCGTGCGTAAGTTTGGTTTCTGAAGGTTTTGGTGTATGTTATTTTGTGGTCGGTGGGGTTTACGTTACTATCCCGTAATCTTGAATGTGACTCAAGCATTTTCAAGCATTTGTTTACTTCCGTAAATATTTTCACTATTGTCTCGAATGAACCATTTAGGTTAAGCATACTTACCATTTTACATAAAAAAAAGCCTTTTATTTTCGTTTATGTGTCTTTTATAATTTTTTTTTCTTTTTTATTAATCTTTGTCAATTCGACATAAATTTCTAATTAATTATATGAAACTTACTGCACATGCAGATAAGTAAACTTGAAAGAGAACTTTTATCTCCGTCTCCTTCTCTTTAGAAATACTTATCACACTATTGGAAGAGGTGATTTCCAACTGACTGGTTTCTTAGACGGAATTAATAGTTAATGTACGTTTTTAGTAGTCAAAAACTAAATCCATAAACAATGAACGTTGTGAACTTTCATGTTCTTTTTACCACAAGATTTATTATGTAAATAAAATTCTACGAAGCCGTGTGTTGTGGGTAATAGATTTACATTAATGAAATAGCCAAATGGATACCATACTCTTACAGAGAGATGGCTCTGTAGATTTATTATGCTAATAAAATTCTACGAAGCCCTGTTTTGCGGGTAATAGATAATGAAATATTCAAATGGTTACCATGCTATACTGTTTAGCATTTGGGAGAGTGCAGAGTCCTTCCCTGGAAATATGTAGCAAAGGCTTCCAGAGCCAAACACTGGCACAAATATGTTTGTTGTACCAAATTGGATCTGTCGGTTGTGAAAGCAGAAGATTGGAATGAGAACGTTTTCCCTCTTTTTTTCGTAATAGAGGAAAATCCCTTAATATTTATGTATATATATATATAGCCTATCAAGAGTTTTACTTTAGGAATACTGCAACACGAAGAGGTTTTCCAAAAAATAGATGGCTTTGCCTGTCCGTCCTCACTTTTTCTGTCCGCCCTCATATCTTAAAAAATATTGAGGCTAGAGGGATGCAAATTGGTATATTGATCATCCACCCTCATACCATCAAACATAACAAATTGCAGCCGTCTAGCCTCAGTAGTTTTTATTTAATTTATGATTAAATTTAGCCGTAATCATTTAGCCATAATCGTGCGTCTGGCAACACTATAAGACAGGCCAACACTGGCCCATGGCTAAAGGTTTTCTGGGCTGCGGATCATACAGCATTATACGCTGTACAGAAAACTCGCTTGTTTCTTCGGCGCATTTTATACTTGTTTCAGTGTTGACTTATTTGTCAGGTCGACAAAAAAAAAAAAAAAAAAAAAAGACGATTAAGGTTAGGCAGGTTCTGTATAAAGTTATAAGAAGGAATCGAGCTTATTTTGGTTATGCGCTCAACAGTTAATGTGGTCACTTTGATAATAATAATAATAATAAAAAATAATTAAATTAATAAGCAATCAAGAACCTTGGAAATAAGAAATAAAACAAACAAGGGACCAGGAAAGGGAGGAAATAAAAAGGATATGGGATATGCCAGTAAAAATTGTACCCAAAATCATAGGGACACTAGGCATGATCCCAAGATCCTTGAAAAGGAACCGTTAAAAACTAGATGCCGAAGTAGCTCCAGGACTCCTGCAAAAGAGTGTGCTCTTGGAAACAGCGCACATAGTAAGAAAAGTGATGGACTCCTAAGGAGGCAGGATGCAACCTAAAACCTCACACTATTAAAACCACCCAGTCGAATAGGATGATTGTGATAAAAAAAAAAAAAATTATTATTATTATTGTAAACCAATCCTCTTGACTACATCTGTCTTTGGTTAGAGAGAAAAAAAAATCCCTCTAACCAAAGACAGATGTAGTTAAGAGGATTGGTTTATAATAATAATAATTTTTTTCTATCACAGTCATCCTATTATGGAAGACATGCCATATTTTTTTAGATTTATTAGGATTTACAACGAAGGCAAAACTCAGTGCTCTCTCGAAATCCGATTTGCGTATTAAGACTGCATAAAACAGGACGAATATTTGCATAAACATTTGGGAGCTACAGAGTAGATTATTAAAAACATTGACTGAAAAAAAACTGCATTGGTTTTAAAGGTCATCGATTGTTCCCGTTGTAATCCTTTACATCACTAAAGTATTATTACCATTATTGTTTGTAGTAGTAGAAGTAT
>NC_061107.1:21220527-21243027 GCF_015104395.2 Macrobrachium nipponense | reverse complement strand
AGTGATTATGTAATCAGTAACAATTTCCTCGAGAATTGTGTATTTATGGATGAAGTTGTCTGTAAATATTCTCTAAATGACTGTTATATAACTGTTCTTGAAACTTACGTCTAATGGGGGCCAACTGTCCAGTGGGCAATTGTCCTATGGAGGAAATTGTCTAGAACCGATTATATACTATATATATATATATATTATATATATATATATATATATATATATGATATATGTGTGTGTGGGTGTATATATACGTGTGTGTGTGTGTGAATTAACATACATACATACACATACACACACACACACATATATATATATAGTATATATATATATAATGTATATATATATATATATACATATATATATATATATATATATATATATATATATATGTGTGTGTGTGTGTGTGTATGTATGTATGTATGTAGTTTTTTAGTTTAGCTCATTCAAGAATCGATTTATGATGATTTATTAATTTTAATGCCTAGTTTAATTAGCATTTACGTTATTTAATGTAAAGTACGGTGGCAGTCGAAAACTTTTTTGTTTTAATGACTTACGCATAAAAAGGCGTGTCAATATAAACTGATAATAATAATAATAATAATAATCATAATATAATAATAATAATAATAATAATATAGCTATCATTATTACACTGAGTAAAAATGGATCCACTGAGACGAAAAACTATGAGGAGAAAGACCACAAACTCCCACATATGCCCACACATAAATGGCGACAGGCGGCACAGCCTCGTTTGAAAGACATTCCGGTAAAACCTCGCACCCTTCCATAAATCTGACATTATGTATGCAAGAAGAGAGCCAATAAGGCAATGCCGATAATCGGAGCTTCTTTGTGCATATTCCCAGGTCTTTGGCGTCCCTGGGACTGTCCACTGGTTACGGAGACAGTCAAAAATAGCGGTCGTTTGTTTTTGTCTATTGCTGAATGGTTCTGGGATTAGGCCCATATTCTTTAATGGGTTTGAGATTACTTTTCACTCTGCCAGTGGCTTCTGGAAACGAATCAACCCTTTCCCATATTTCTTTCTCTTTCCGAATTGTCTGCCGCTGCAATTTTGAGTCATGAGGTGGATAAGTTGCTGATGGAATAAGGAGTTTGAGGCTGACGGAACAGGTTTTGTTTCGTTTTTGTTCTGGACTATTTGTTTAGCGCTCGCTCTCTCTTTTAAATGACCACTACAGTGTTCATATTTTATGTGATTGTTTATATAAAAGTTTGACTAAACCTATTAAATAGTGTTTGGGCCACTCAGTTTCGTATCTGCTGTTCTCTGTTCGTGACTGTGAATGCCAAATAATAATAGAGCACCATTAAAAGAGAGAGAGAGAGAGAGAGAGAGAGAGAGAGAGAGAGAGAGAGAGAGAGAGAGAGAGAGAGAGCCATTTAATAAAAGGACGGTCTAGTTTCCATTAGGTTTTCAAGTGATTTGGGTTCCAGTATTTTTACGGTTTTGAAAAAATGAGTAAATGTGTTATCTGCCTAGTCATTATACGATTCCTCCTTTTATCGTCTGTCAGAATCAGTAAAAACCTAATTACGACCTGCATAAGCTCTGCTTAATGGAGTTTAACGTCTCCCACGAAATTTACGACGTTGCAAAGGACTCACACTCTCAGACAGATATATGAAGTCCTTTGATGTAGAATCGCTATTTACAAATACACCTGTAGATAGATATTATGGACGAGGTATATCACTCCGAAAAGACACCTTTAAAAATACTCTGCGAAAGAGTTCTCCCTTGGGGCCAAACTTTATGCGGCTGGTGGGATGGCTATACGAGTTCTTAAACAGGTGGAGTTTATCTTGGGGGTGGGGGGAGGGGGAATTTCGATTAAAAAATACTGGAGCGCTAACTATCGAAGGTACCCGTTGTTGAGACCGGTGAAATATGGTCACCGTCGGCAAGGTGTGACACTTAAAAAGAAATAAGTAAGTCTCATGATGATTCTGAGATCCTAGTTTTTAAAGGAAAAACATGAAAGGTTATACCATTTTCTTTGATGTCTTTCTGAAAGGGGGGGAAACTTTATTACACCATTTTTTGCACCTGCGACAATATGGATGGGAACAGTACTTTAACGCCTTTCGCTCTCTGGTTATGGACACACTTGTTGGTTTGCACGGAGAGGGATAAGGATGTTAGGCGGTTTGATAGAGGATATTAGAATTAGGTAAAATGAGTGTGTTGTATTTTAGTATGAACATCATCCCATTGGGATGGAAAGACAGTCGAAGCATGAAGAGAAATCCTTAAATTGCAGCATTGCATGCTTACAGCGTACAAAATTGGAGGAAAATTATATATAAAAATCAGGAAACCCCTAGCTTCGAGTTGAAGAAAAAAAAATAGAATTCGCCATGAATGGATTTTGAGACTTAGCAGAGCTTTATGCAGTTTACACATACTCCTTTATCAGTGATGAGTTTACTCTTCAATTCTGTCAATAGGTACTTCCGCAACGAATTTCCGTCAAAGGTGATTACTGCTACTTTAATGAAAATTTATGATTATCCATGTAAACATGCGTCTACACTTTGAAAAAAGAACGGCTTGTTGGAAGGAATCTGTTGTAAAACTGGCAACTATTTGAAATAAATGAATTGAATTGATTAAATCTATTTAAAAATTTTTTATTTTTTTTCCAACAATGTTTCACCATCTTCTCTCATATAAACTCCTCCTCCTCCGACATGCGATCACTTGGTAATATTAATGGCTCTCTTGATTTTGTCGAGAAAATTCCTCTTGTGTCCCATAATTATCTCCTCGTGAAAGAACCGCCAAGCACTTGGCAACGACTTTTCCATAACTTCACATTGGATTTCCCGCCACGTGTGGCCACTGCATATAAAACAGTCCATTGTTTTAACGCCTCGGGGTCAGCAAAGGATAAAACGACCGGCGCGTTTTTTTAAAAGAAACTTCTATAATTACTCAGTTGCAGTGTTTACGAACAATAGTAAATTTTATGTGGAGGAATTTGGGGCCATCAAGAGTTGTACTGGAACTCTGCGTAAATAAACTATGGTGGTTTCGCCCCCCCCCAAACCCCCCCCCAAAAAAAAAAAAATTGAAAAAAAAAAAAATTTTGGTGCACCAAATTTTAAAAAAACGACAAATCGATATTAAATTTTTTTTTATTTGTATTCAAGGTTTGCGATAGGACAGAAGTTAACGATATAAAAGCCTAGGTTTTTTTGCGATAGGTCAGAAGTTAACGATATAAAAGCCTTATCTCTTTCCAGTTACCATGTAATGATGTAATGGTTGTTCAATTAACCAATCATTAATCGTTTTTCCATAAAATGTTTGGTTTTTAAAATTTCAAATTTATTTTAGAGGCGGCTTTTATATCGTTTTGACCGCTTCTTGCAGCATTTTACACCCATCATAAGGCGCCATTATATCATTAGCATATAGTTCTCGTACACTATAAAATAAATGATAGCTACGATAAGGCTTGCATGGTGCTAATGAGTTAAAATATCAAAGATAAAAAGAAAACATACACTTTTTAATAGCATTAATAGACACATCCTTATTTAGCAGTCGCCAAAGACACCGGTCTGCACATATGAACGTGTGGTTTCTGCATTGTCTCACAAATACAAGTTCTCCTTTATCGAGAACTGTATCTCTTATGCATTAGATGCAGTAATCAGTAATAAACACACCATTATTAATTCGCAATTGTCATTGGAATATTGACGGCTCTGGATGCCATGTTCTTATAAGGATCTCAAGAGGCTGGATTCTGTCGTCGACGTTCCTTGCGAGGTTGAACCCAGTGGGCGGAGGAGGGGGGGGGGGGGGGGGGGTTGCGGCTTGTGCCTTCGGTGTGCCTCATCCTCTGTAGACATTACTGAGGGGTGTTGCAGCGTCCCTTCGGCCCCTAGCTGCACACACTTGTTAGTCTTTTATTTTACCTTTATTTCCGCTTACTTTATTCATTCATGCTGTTCATACTTCTTGTAACAATCCCTCAAGGCCCGTCCACCACGGTTCGTAGCTTTGCTCGACGGAACTCTTGTTCGACGAAAACTCTGTTCGGATGTGACGTCAGGAGGAGGAGCATCAGTGGGAGAAAGGTTCTGACTTGTCCCGCTTCTGACGTCACCATCGAAACAGAGGTTTCGTCGGTTCAAAGCTCGACCGTGGTGGACGGGTTGGGTTTTTAGTGTAATTGCGTTTTTCCTCCCAGTTCCAACTTTAGATCTTGTACTTTATCTGTAACTCCCAATTTTCACTCATAAGTCCAAAATAGCTAAAAGAGCTATGCATGAATTAATCATTCAGTTATTTTGGGTTAAGATTCCGATTTTGTCATCAACCCAAATTCTTTTCCTTTTTGTCCTTCAGGCTTAGGGTAGAAACAAGCATTGGGTTGCTCGAACCATACAAATGATTTTTTCATGAAAAAATAAAGACATTACGAGGCAATTAGTTGGTTCTTATTCTTCTTTGGAGTGAATGTAACTGATAATGGTTGAAAGGGAGTCGAAATGTTGCAGAATGGCTAAAACAAGATAGGTAGACGTATCACTGCTCGAGGTTTGAAAGGGAAAAGAAGTGCCTTTGGAAGCAATAATTGGATTATAAGAAGTGATTGTTGAGACAACCTCCCATTACGGAAATGAAGTGAGTATGTTGGCGGCAAAATTAAGAAATACGGTACTGACGACTTTTGGGTATATATACATATTATATATATAATATATATATCTAGATTATATTGGACGGTACTTACTTTTCTTTTTGCACAGATCTAAGGTAACGCTTGTGCCGTGGAGGCTGTGTGTACTTTGAGGTTTGGGGATTAGGTAAAGGGGTTCTGGTCCTTTAAGGATGAGAAAATTAAATGATATGTTTTCTTTGCATTAAGTTTATTCTTCGTTAGGGGTTCTTACACATTGTTTTCCATCCCTTCTGAGTTTACTGGGCTCTTAGGGACTGAATAAAAAACTTAAATTTTGGGGGGGGGGGCCCAAAAAACACCCTTTGGTTGTTGCAAATTACGAGTCTATAGGCAACGATGGGAAAATTTACTGAGTATTGATTGTCACTTTCACTGTCTTCTTTGATTGCTTCGCACACCCACACTTTTGCACCTGTTCTTACTTATGGGGGATTCTTCTGTCATTCTCTGTTTCACCCGGCCATGCCACTGCAGTTCCTCACCCCTCAGGCCTCCCGGTTTTCTCGATCTTGGCTTCTCTGGTTTCCCCTTTGTTTTTCTATGCTCCCATTTTTCTAGCCTGCTCCTTCCTCTGTCTCCGCCCTTTTTGTTCAGTTGGAAATCTTCCTTAGCCCGCCTTGGATTTTGGATTTTGGATCTTGGGACTGGGGTTTGGCATTTTCTGAAAGGAACTTATTGTGCCTTAGTGGCCTGCAAAACATTATACAAGGACCGCCTTCCTGTCAGGTCTTCCTACAGTTAATTCGAGGCTTTGAATTTTGTGATACGACCTCATTCTTCATGGTCCTGGCTTCTTAGGGGCGGGGTATATGCCTTGGTAACCTCATAGGTCATTCGTCTTGATACCCCTTTTTGGGCTGTCTTTATGACCAAACACTCCATGGCTTTTGATTAGTCGATACTAGAGGCCTATATTTGGGAGGGTGGAGCTTTTGAAGAATTTGGATACTTCCCTTCTTTCTAACAAACGGGTCATAGAATTCCTTTTTTAAACGTTATGCCCGAGATGCGCCTCTCTCTGACCTGTTCACGAAGGGGAACGCCGATTAGTCATAGGGGCGCTAATGAGAGTAGTTTCCAATTTCTCGAAGCGGTGACCTGGGCGATATCGCTGGTCACTAATCGCTGGTACGGACAGATGGCTTTTTGGGGAGATGAAAACCAGACTGTCTGATGGCTAAAAGGGCCTAACGTTTGGAGGTAACAAAATCCCTTCACTAAGAAAAATCAATTATCGTTATTATTCCCTTTCCCCTTTCTTCCTTATTATCCGTTCGTTGCCTTTTTCTTAAGTATTATTAAGTTATTCGTCTTTTGAGGAATAACGAACACTGTGGCCACACTATTTACAGTCTCGGCCGCTAACTCGGGACTCCGACTAGTACAGAGTTATCTAAGCGTGAAGCAAATAAATTATTAACTACAATGAGGACTATAACTTATGGATTCTTGGAAATCATATTGAAAACTTTGACTCAAAAAAACATCAAAGTGGGAATGTAAAACATGAGCAAATCCTTGATTAAGTAAACATTAAGGGCAACAATCAAAATTGAATGTAAACATGAATAAATTCTTGAGTAAGTAACATTCAGAGAAACATAAAAACTGAATATGAATATGAACAAGTACTTGATTAAGTAATATTAAAAGAATCATCAAACTGAATTCAAATATGAGTAAATCACATTAAGAAACATGAAACTGAATGCAAACAAAATAAATCACCAAAAAAACAAGAAAACTGAAAGTTAAACATACATAAGCCCTTAAGTCACATAAGTTATATAAATGCATGGTAGAAGCAAAAAATAATGGTAACTATCCAAGTTTACAGTACATGATTGGTTCAGTCCTCAGTCCTATTCTATCTAGGTGGATATCGTCTTTCTTTATGGAAAAATAAATTTCGTTTTTCATTGACGACACTTGATGGCTTCTTGTTTGCTGCGAACTGCTGCTTGGAGACAAGTCCTGGGAGAAAATATCCTTGTGTATTTGTATGCAATAACAAGTGTGTCCTTGACTTCCTACTGAGATTGTGTATTGTGTTTATGCAAAATTTCATTGGACATTCTTACTGTAATTTCTGAGTAACCTTGTACATTAAACAATATAACTTCACTGCTTGATACTAAAACAAAATTGGCAACTCGGTTAAAGGAACCGGTTAGTGGTTAATACTTGTAGGTTTCTTCTACTGTGACAACAATTAGTAAGCTTTCACCAATCAATATCTTGTTAGTAAGTTTTTCAACAACTACTATCTTGTTAATGAGTCTTCATCAATTAACATCTTGTTAGTAAGTTTTTTCATCAATCAACATCTAATGGATTGAACAAAGTAAGTGTATTAATTACCCCTTCAAAATTATAATCATTTCTGAAACGAATTGTCTTATCTTAAAATCTCTTAATATCTATCTTAACCCGTCTTATTTATTCTTTTACTTCTAAGAATGTTCTTATGGAACGATTAAACTTAATATACGTCTTAAAATTCTTATACTACGCATTGAACCGTTTCTTACATACCCAATAATTCCCTTCAAGTCAAAATAAATTTGAAGTTAAGTGCACTTAACCAAAAAAAAAAAAAATTGCTACAAACCAACTAATTAAAGTAAGAATTGCAACAACAAAAGATTATTCCTGAGTCGACTGGTGAAGGTAAACTAAGCAATAAAGAAATCAATAAATACATGGGAATAATAGGATGAATTAATGGGTTTGTCTTCTATTTCACTGAAAAGTGATCTGTTTCTTAGGTTATATCTAGTTCCTTCTTCTGGAATTTCTTCTGACGACTCTGTCATTTCGGATTCTTCAACTTCTTTGGTTCTCTTGACCTTGTCCTTGTTTATCCAAAATTCTTCTTCTTTTAATGATTCAGCATATGTGGAAGGCATTTGGTTATTCATTTCTTAACCTTTATCTTAGTTTCTTGACGTCTACGACCTTGTATGGTCCTGTGAATTTTGTGGCTAACTTATAATTAATACCACTTCTTACTTCCTTCTTAATATAGACTTCATCCCCTTTCTTGTAGTCTACAGGCCTTAATCCTTCTTGATGCTTCTCTATCATATTCTGCTGGGCTTCTTCTAGATTCTTGTGCAATTGCTTGTGTATTACTTTAAAGTTTCCGATTCTTATCTTCATGATATCTTCAGAGTAATTAGGCTGTATTGGCTGATTCAGCCATGCATAAGGTAATCTGGGTTCATATCCCATCAAAGCTTTTATGGGAGTTGCTCGAGTACTCGTATGATGCCTTGCATTTAAGGATAATTGGACTAAAGGTAAATTGACGTCCCAGTCAGGATCCTGTCCTACTGTGTGACGCAATACGTCTAAAACCTTCCTGTTATTCCTTTCTACTAAGCCATTACTAGCTGGGTGATACGGCTGTATCGCTACCTTTTCTACCTTAAAGCGTTACAAAATTTCTTGAACTAATGAGTTGTTGAACTCGGTCCCATTATCAGAAATAATGAGCTGTGGGGCAGAATATCTGCAAAATATCTTATCGAAGAGTGCGGTTGCACAATCCTTGGCACTTTTACTAGTTAGTGGTACCAACTCTGTATATCTCGTGAGCGCGTCGATACATACTAGTATATTCTTATTCCCTTTACTCGTGGTATGGAGATTTGTGATAAGATCAATAGATACTCTTCGAAAGGAGTCTGTGGATAGGATATTTCCCTAGTGGTACTTCCTTGTCTGTTCTTCCCTGTAGCTGTTGCATGTATTGCAGCTCTTCACATAATTACTAACATCCTTGTGAATTCCCTTCCAATGGAAAGTTCTTTGAATTAATCTAATTGTCTCATCCCTTCCTGGGTGAGCTCTCATGTCATCATCGTGCATTAGCTCAATGACCTTGTTTCTTAGACTCTTAGGTACTAACCTTTGTGCAGTACACCTAGAAATTGACCAAATGGATCATATCGTGACACATCCAAATTAATACGCCATCTATGTCCGTTAGTGCATCGTGGACATCCAACCTTCCTACCTAGTTCGGTTAATTCTTGTTGGCTGTGTTTTCTTTCGTTTCTAACGTATTTGAACAGTTCCCTTATCTTCATCTCTTTCTTGTTCCTTTATGAAATTTTGCCGGGAAAGCTCCTCGTATAATGCATGGTAAGTACATTTACGTCACTGCACATTGTTTCATTCTTTTCTTCTTCTTGACTTATCATATTTATACTATCATCTTGTGATACATATCTTGATAATGCATCTGCTACCTTATTCGTCTTCCCAGGGACATATTTCACTTCTATGTCATAATCTTGGGCTGTCATGAACCAACGGGCTCTTCGTCCAGAAAAATTAGGGTTCTTTAGCATTTCTACTGCAGCTGAATGATCCGTGAACACGGTTATCTTGTAACCAAAAAATTATATATCTGAAATGCTTTAAAGCGTCATTATAGCTAGAGACTCGAGGTCTGTTACTGAGTAGTTCACTTCTGAGGGGCTTTAATTTCCTACTGTAATAAAGCTATGGCATTATACTTATTATCTTGCTTTTGCATTAAACATGCTCCTATACCAATGTGGCTTGCGTCCGTGGCTAAAAAGAATTCTTTGCCAAAGTCTGGGAAGCTAAGCACTGGGGGATGTGTTAATCTTTCTTTCAATTCATCAAAAGCTTCTTGCTGCTTGTCTGTCCATATAAATGATACGTGTTCCTTTAAAAGTTTCAGTTAGTGTGGGCGGATATGACTGCAAAGTTCCCTATGAACTTGCGGTATAAAAACCTGCTAAACCTAAGAATGACTTTACGTCCTTCTTGCACTGAGGTGTAGGATATTCCTTGATTGACTTTTATCTTTAAGTCGTTACTTCTACACCCTTTTCACTTAGTGTATGACCAAGTAGTCTATTTTTTCCTTTTAAGGAAGTTACATTTCTTCAGTTTAAGCTTCAGGTTGGCTTTTCTTAATCTCTTTAGGACTTCTCTGACTAAGTCTATATGTTCCTCTATAGTGTCTGTTGCTATTACCAAATCATCTATGTAACAGTGTACGTCTTTGCCTAGTAAATCGCCCAAAATTTTATCCATTAATCTTACAAAAGTTACCGGGCTTGACTTTAGACCAAATGGCATTCTTTACATACTGGTATCTGCCGTTACTAGTGGAAAAAGCAGTCAAAGGTTTACTTCTTCGTCTAGAGGGATTTGCAAGAATCCCTGCAATAAATCTATAGTGGTGAAGTATCTCTTGGACCCTATAGTGGCGATAAGATCTCGCATTGACGGCATTGGATAAGGATCATTTTCAGTAATTGGTTCAATTTTCTGAAATCCAACAACTATTCTGTAAGTTTTGTCCCTTTAGGAACTAGCAAAAGTGGAAAAGACCATGGGGATTTAGATGGTTCTATTATTCCTTGCCTATTCATTCTTTGTACTTCTCCCTTTCAATGATCTCCTTCTGGGAATGTGCTACTCTGTAAGCTGGTATGTAAATTGGCTTGGTGTTTGATGGAATGTCTATCTTGTGCGTTATTTCGCGTGTATTTCCCAAGGTGTCGCCGTCTAGAGCGACTATATCATTATATTCGCACAGTAAGTCTATGAATTCTTCTCTAACATGGTTTTCCTTAATTTCCTTTAAATGAAATCCTATTTTAGCTCTTCTCAGTTTTATGTCCTGAGCGTAATTTTCATTTCCTTTACTAATTGCTGCTACTGTTTCCCGTTCTACAACTCGGATAGGTATGGAGTATACTTCTGCTAGGCCTATCTCTGTACCTGGTGTTAACTTAACCTTTCCTCCTCTGTTATTCGTAATCTGTAACGCTATTTTGCCCTGTCTGACTTCATGTAAACTAGAAGAATAATGTTATTCCGTTTACTTGCGACTTTTCAGTAAGCGTGAGAATTTTCCTTCCCTTCAAAAATTGGATTTACTGTACATTCTACCCACGTACTTTCTCCTGGTTTAAGTCTTAATTCCCTTTCTAACTTTAAATAAGTGCATTGATTTGATTCTAAAAGGTTAATGATCTGTTGTGAACTCGTGATGCATTCTGGATATCTTCCTCTGTCTTATCCTTCTTTAAGATACCTTTCATCGTGGGATTCTCTTGAGTCTGGGTTCTTTTAATTAACTTGCATAATGGTATTCTAGAAATCTCACGACCGTTGTTAATCACTAGTTGTTCTCTAGGGGCATCAATGCTTATCCCTTGTCTAGCCATAGTTGGATAACCTATCAGCAAATGGGCAAAAGCTAATTGTATATCTCTGGCTACCAGAACATTTTCTCTTAGAGCAATTCTTCCTAGCCTAAATGGAAAATCTAACTGTCCAATTACGTGGATATCATTACCCTGGACGTCTGTAATTTTCACAATCTACCGCTGGATTCAAACTTAAGTGAGAAAAATACAATCGATACACCTTTTCTGACATTATATTCTTAGGACTTCCTGTATCAAAGAATGTAACAATAGGTTTCTCTAGACCGACATGTGCGGGAAATAATGGTCTATAATTATATTCATTCCCTACATCAACTTTGCTAACCTGTGTAGCTGGGCTTAGCCTTGACATTCCGGACGTTCTCTCTGTTATAGAGGAAGATCCATTGTACCAGTAAGCAGAAAATTTCCCATTGCGTCGTCTGACCTTGGCTGAACTGATTGATACCCTATGCTTGCTGTTTGATTAGCATATCTATTTGGGACGGAATCTCCATTTCCTCTAGGTGGGGGAGATTGACTTTGGTTTCTACCTCTGCCTCTCGACTGAGATCTACCTCTAGGAGCTGAAACAAATTTATTTCTGCATTCTCGAGCACTATGTCCTGTTTTCTTATGGAAAGGACAGAAGGCTATCCCTCGGCAGTCACTGGCATAATGTCCTTTCTTCTGACAGTTATAACACGTGACTGTCGAAAATCCTCCTTGAGAAGATTTACCTGGTCACTTATTCTGATTCTAGATGGTGTCCTAGATCTATTTGGACCTCTTTCTTTTTGTCCTAAAGCGACTAAAGGTCTGTATATAGGATTCCCTTCAGGTCTTCTACCTAGGATTTTTGTTTCCTCCTCTTCAATCTCTGCTACATCATCGGATGTCTCCCACTTACGAGTCATCCTTGCAATAACTTCCGTTGGCAGGCTTCCAATCATTATTGCTAGTCTAAATATTTTTTTGACATGACTCATTAGCATTTTTTGCTTGCCTCCTTCTACCTCTATCCAACCTGTGGATTCCATGAAGTTACCCCATTCATTCATATTGTTATACAACTGAGAGCTAAACTCTTGATAACGTCTTTCGTCTAACTTAAATTGACGCACTATCCTTGCCAAGCTAGTAACTGGATCTCTTTCACCAACTGTGGAATAGACCTTCCTAAAATACCGTTTCAATTCTTCCCAATTCTTAAGATCTCGGTAAGTCTCGGAGTGAACGTACCGTTCTAAGTCTCCTCCGGCTTCCAAATCAAGATAACTCTTGGCTTCAATAAGCTTTTCTCTATCTGTCCCCGTTATGCTATCTAGGCGTGTCTCCACTTGCTCTATCCAATTCTCTAAGTTACAAGCTAACTGACCATCCTTTCTTCCGCAAAATTTAGCTATGTGATTAATCACATGTCCCTTATGTGTTCCCATTACTGCTGCGCTCGAATTCGCGGACTGTGTACCTTCCGGCATGGTTAATTTCCTTGTTTGACTTCTCGTGAGCACAGGCGTTCTTACGTTCTGATGAGTCGGTCTCCCTTTGACCATCGACTCGTTAATGGAAATTTTCTTAAGTACTGAGTATCATTAAAAGTATCAAAGTTATGACAGTAATATCCCAAAAGAAAATGATAATAACAATAAATTGTTTTTACTAAAGTATTCGATCACCATAAAAAATAAAAGAATTTTCCCCAGAAATATTCTCAAAGTCTTACGTTACCGGTAAGCGATTCTTAAATAACAACAAAACCCTCTTAACAGTACTGGTAAAACGATACTGAAACTGACCGTAAAGTGTACGCTAACGAGAGACCTCCCGTGAATTACCCTTGTTATCCTAAACAAAAAAAACAAAAAGTACAAGAAATCGCAAAACAACCAAAATCACAAAAAATAACATAAAATGACACAATCAAAATTAGAAATTAAAATTTAAAGTTATTGGTTAGTAAATACAAATGTTCGGGAAAAGGTCTTAGTAGCTGATTAGTTATAATTAGTAAACTAAAGAAATATCGTAGTTTCGTTGCCAAAAAAAAAAGGTTCAGAGTGAAAATCTTTTAATCTTGAAATACCAGAAATTGTCTAACTGAAATGTTAATCGCGTAATTTACTTCAATAAAGTTGATGTTATGTAAGGTGTGAGGATATTATTTTGGACTTAACTTCTTTCGTCGTCTTCGACTCCCGGGTTTACGTCTGACAGCTTGCGTTCGCCTACCAGCGCGTTGAATGATGCGTTGTTACGTCTGCGGGAAGGGGACTTCTCTCTCTCTCTCTCGATTGCGTTGACTGATGCGTTTTCGGAATTGTTTTCTTTCCTCTTGATATATTCTTTATGCGTTCGACATCTTGTTCTTCTAGTGGAACGACTGTTCTTGTTCTTCAGAGTGGAGTTTTACTTTCGCAAAGTGTGGGTGGCTTTTTTGGAGCGCTTTTATTGTTACAACTCGGTAACTGTCCTTGTATGGGGAAGCACTGGTAACTGTCTTTGGGGAGAACTTTCTTTTTCGAGTGGCGTGAATGGATTGAAATCTCTTATGCCGACACTAAACTTTGATTCCGTTTCGCAGCCGCTGTCTTTAACTGTCATTCGTGTCTTCGTATCACGTCGCTAATCACCATTTCTTTGCTGTGTCTTTTGTCTCTTCCTATCCTATCGACATCAATTAATCTTGTCACTATATCAATCTTTATCTCATCGTATCCCGTCGCTCTGCCACCAATAAATCTGTGACGGTACTTACTTTCTTTGCACAGATCTAAGGTAACGTGTGCCGTGGAGGCTGTACTTTGGGGAATTAGGTAAAGGGGTTCTGTTAGGATGAGAAATTAATTGATATGTTTCTTTGCATTAAGTTTATTCTTCGTTAGGGGTTCTTACACATGTTTTCCACCTTCTGAGTTACTGGGCTCTTGGACTGATAAAACTTAATTGGCACTTGTTGTAATTACGAGTCTATAGGCACGAGGGAAAATTTACTGAGTATTGATTGTCACTTTCACTGTCTTTGATTGCTTCGCACACCACACTTTTGCACCTGTTCTTCTTCTGGGGATTCTTCTGTCCTTCTATGTTTTTTTCACGGCCATGGGCCACTGCAGTTCTCCCCTCAGGCTCCCCGGTTGTTCTCTCTCTTGGTTTCTCTGTTCCCTTTTTTCTCTGCTCCTTTTCTGCCTGGCTCTCTCTCTGTCTCGCCTTTTTGTTCAGTGAAATCTCCTTAGCCCCCGCCTTTGGATTTTTGGATTTTTGACTGGGTGTGGCATTTTCTGAAAGACTTCTTGTGCCTTAGTGGCTGCAAACATTATACAAGACCGCCTTCCTGTCAGGTCTTTCTACAGTAAATTCGTAGGCTTTGATTTGTATACGCCTCCTTCTTCATGTCCTGGCTCTTAGGGGCGTATGCCTTGGTAACCTCATAGGTCATTCGTTGATACCCCACTTTTTTGGGCTGTCCTTTATTACCAACACTCATGGGCTTTTGATTCGTCGATACTAGAGGCCTATATTTGGGAGGGTGGAGCTTTTTAGAAAAATTTGGTACTTCCTCTTTCTAACAACGGGTCATAGAATTCCTTTTTAACGTATGCCAGATGGCTCTCTCTGACCTGTCACGAAGGGAACGCGATTAGTCATAGGCGCTAATGAGAGTAGTTTCCAATTTTCTCGAAGGTGCCTGGGCGATATCGCTGGTCACTAATCGCTGGTACGGACAGAGGCTTTTTTGGGGAGATAAAACCAGATGTCTGATGGCTAAAAGCCTAATGTTTGAGTAACCAAAATCCCTTCACTAAGAAAAATCATTATTTCGTATTATTCCCTTCCCTTCTTCCTTATTATCCGTTTCGTGCCTTTTTTCTTAAGTATTATTAAGTTATTGTCTTTTGGAATAACGACACTGTGCCCACACTATTACATATATTATATATATATATATATATATATATATATAGATATATATATATATATATATATATATGAATAACTTGATCACGAAGTATATAAAAACGTGATGCTATGTATAAATAAAGGTTTTGCCATGAAGGAAAAAAATTTAAAGCGAGATAGCCAAGCACTTTCAGTCTAGACCGAAAGTGTTTGGCTATCTCGCTTTTCATTTGTTTTTCCTTCGTGGCAAAAACCTTTAGATATATATATATATATATATATATATATATAGATATATATATATATTTTTTATGTAAATAAATATATATATATATTTTTATATATTTTTACACATATAGATATATATGATATATATATATATACATATATAACATATATTATATATATATATAGTGTGATATGGATGGAAAGCTTTCCACCAAATTTATTTGTTATTAATATAAGGAGAAGGATATGAACCCAAATTAGTGTAGGTACATTTGTCAAGTAAAAAAGAATTCGTTTATACTATATTTTTTTAATGCAAGAACTCACTTGATTTTGTACGAAGGTATTATAATCATTAAAAAAAATTAGGGTGGTATTTTTTCGGAGCAAATCGTCAGCGCACAGTGATCATTATATTGATGGGAAGGATATGGTAGTAACATGACAACACAAATGATGAGGGTCAGATTGGAGTTCGACCTGTACATCAAAACATCGCTCAGGAATAGATGATGACAGAGGACCAAGGGAATGGCAGCATATTACCACATGAAAGACAACACTTTAATAAAAGTATATTTCTATGAAGTAATTTTTATTCGATATCTACGCCAAAGGAGAACTGACAGAGTATTTGGCTGACAAAGTTGTGCGGCACAACAAGACCTCCAACAACAGATTGGAAAAAACTTTAGGTGATCTCACGAACACAAACCAGGGGCAGTATGGTCCCATACCCGCTCTACATTGACCCACAAGAATAGGCAGACACTTTGCTTGCACTGCAAGCTCTAACTATTCTCAACGAAGCAGAACTTGTAGTCAGTTCCCTAGACACAGACCTGCTTGTCTACATGTATCCAAACTTACCAACGTCTGAAATCCTGTTGGCTTGGCAATGCATGCAAAGAGAGAAGGTATAGCTTACACTGTGGGTGCGTGGTGGCCATTTTGGAATTCGTCATGTAGGTCACACATATAACATAAGGTCCATTAGATTCGTGGTCTCAGAAAGCATATATTTAGACACTTTATTTCTAATTGCATCACATGCACTCGCAAAAATATCGCCCTATTAAGTGACCGGCTGCCATTTTGGACGCCATCTTGGATTTCATACCCTTAGAATGTTCAGAAAAAATGCTACCTCTGTTGTTATAAAGGTTATGATGCCTTCTTACCAAATCAAGAGAGTTTTTACTTTAAAAAAAGGAAAAAAGAAAAACAAAAAATTACAAATGTGCCTACACTAGGTTGGTAGATATCAAACAAAAAGGTAGATGTGATTATTTAAGAAACTTTAAAACACGAAACTTTAGTTGACTACACTTTTTGCTTATGATGAGAAGTTTATGAGATGGGCAACTTAATTATCTAATCTGTCTTTTGTAGTGGAAAAGCGAGTTGGAATATAAACATAAATAAACCAGGGTAAACATAAATAAGCGTGGCTGAAGAGAGAGAGAGAGAGAGAGAGAGAGAGAAAGGAGAGAGAGAGAGAGAGAGAAAGTAACAGTTATATATCAACCGAAAAATCTGAGGATTGCTCCTCCTCAAAGGGATAAGGGGTGTTGTGGTTGCTTCATGGGGATGTGGGGTTGTTGTTTTTTTTCATTTGGGGGTGGGGAGGGGATGGCGTTATGCCGTCTCTCTCATATAGTCTAAACATTGGGTCATTTTTTCTCCATCGGTAATCGAGGACTTCGTGATAGTGTGAGTAAAAATTAATGTTTGCAATCCATTGGGTCAGTGTGGGTATTAATTATCATTTGACCTTTGACGTCTTAAGCTATATTACTTTCATTTCAGATTTCTTATACTACCCTTGTATAAGATTTCCCAAGCAGTTTATTGATTTTTGTGATGTGTTGCTGGGTCAGCAATCTGGGTTAGCAACGCATAGAACATAGATGTTGTCAAAGGGATTTCTCCTGATATTAAAACCCCCATCCCCATGCATAAAGGAATAGTAAAAACAAGGTTAACGAAGGGTAAAAGCCAAGGTCAAACATATTCGTTCGGTTTATTTACTGTAAAACCTCTCTCTCTCTCTCTCTCTCTCTTTGAAGAAATTTTACCTTTTATTTCCTCTTGGTTTTCTGTACTGCAAATGGATTTCCTTTGTGTGTTTTGTTAACCAGTAATGTTTGTTTAACTTTTATAACCTGGTTTCAGACTCTTTTGCAGTCCACATTACGCAATCGATTCTGTCTCTCTCTCTCTCTCTCTCTCTCTCTCTCTCTCTCGTAGGGGGGCAGTATCTCGAGCGGTGCACTGTAGGCATTACTTAAGGTTCTTTGCAACGTGCCTTCGGCCCCTAGCTGCAACCCCTTTCGTTCCTTTTACTGTAACTCCTTTCATATTCTCTTTCTTCCATCTTACTTTTCACTGTCTCCTAACAGTTGCGTCTTAGTGCAACTGCTTTGAGCTTTTCCTCCTGTTACACCGATCAGCCCTTTTACTGGCAGTTCACTTCACTCACTCTCTCTCTCTCTCTCTCTCTCTCTCTCTCTGTGTGTGTGTGTGTGTGTGCACTGCACTGCACTGCACTGCAACATTGATACCACAGGTCTTTGCACCATCTCCCCGCTTTACCCTTTCTCTAGTAGAGCATCTTGCTTGGTGAGGGACGTACCCGCGTGAAGTCACAATAATCCACAGATATCACAAGTTTAACATAACGACTAGAATTTGAGAAATATCTAGAAAGTGTTCGTGAACTATCGGTGATAGATTAGTGTGAAAATAGTAGGATAAAGCGTCTTCTAAGTTAGTTTATCAAGTGTAATACTATAAAATCAGAACAAGATGGCAGTAAGTTCCAACTGCGGGAAAAGGTGGGCGTAATTTGGCGTGTCTAGCAGATTCGCAATACGATGAGGTAGCAGGAAGGGAAACTGGCATTTCTCATCTATGAAATCAGGCAACAGTCCTAACCAAAAAGATACAAAAGAGCATTCATAGATATATTAGAAGGATATAAATCCTTCAAACTGGAACAAAATCTAATGAAAACATCTTGAAAATAAATTGAAGGAAGTTCCAAATAAAATCCAAGTGGTCAAGAGACTCATAAAGAAGAAAATATACATAAACCAACATATTCCCGAAAAGAAAATGAATAAGGTGAATCTTGTGAATATAACCTAATTGATGCATTAGGAAAAAGAATTCCAAAAGCATGCAAACTGTGTAAGGTTTGGTTATGCATAGTCAATCCACAAAACCTAATCAGAAAATGTGCTGCATGCAACATTCCGACCCATCCACAGTGTGCTGAGGTAATACAAAGATTTGGAAGAAAAGATACAAGAATTTTTTTGTTCAACATGTCTATCATGGATAGACAATGTTATTAAATCAAGATTTGAATGTAACAAATAGTTGAGGATGAAGAAGAAAGAGGAAGAGGAAGAAGAAGAAGAAAAAGAAGAAGAGGAAAACGGAAGAGAATAAACAAAATGAAATGACAGAAAAAAATAAGGAAAACAAAGAACAAGATAAAAGTATGGATGCAGAGATACTCATTGATACTACATATGAGCGGCAATAAGCAGCATACCTACGAAGAAATAAATAAATTAACGATATGACAACAGAAAAGCAAATCCCGAGAAGGGCTCTACCCCAGATCTATACATGACGGGAAAGAGGAAAAAATAGACAAGAAAGACAAAATCTGCAACTTTTAAAAAAGAGGGCTTGCAGATTTTGGAGAAAGATGTTACTACAAACATCCTAAGATGTCAAAACTATGAAATATATGGTAAATGTGCATACTTAGATGGATATGGGGATGATTGCGAGATCTGCATCCAAAAATATGTAAAACCTAAAAGAAGGAAAAGGATGTAAGTTCGACAAAAAATGCAAATATATGCCAGGCCCCTGTAAGCCATGAATCAACAAATCAAAATAAATACCAACCAGTAATAAAATCCAAAATAGAAAGAAACAAATAAAGAGAGGAAATCAAGAATATCAGGTAAAAGAGAAAAGCAACCACCAATGAGATATGCAGAGGTGTCAGCAAAAAATTTCAAAGCATCAGCTCCGAAATTCAAAATACTCAGAGATAATAACTGTATTTATTATGCAAGAGGATATTGCCCCCCCCAGAAACGGAGCAAAAAATTGCAGATTCAGACACAAAATTAATAATTATGATGAAGGAAGATCAAATATTATGGAAAAGTTGGATTTTTTAATGTCATTTAATTTCTGGAAAATGAAAAAAAGACAACATACCAGAATGAAGGGAGAAAACACGCAAAACCATCATAGTGATGAATGCGCAGGGTTTAGTTACGAGTAAACTCAAAAAGAAAAAAAAAATAGAGTACTAGAAGAAACTAACCCAAAATGAAAAAAAAAAAGAAAATAGATATAATGATAAGTGAAAACCTGGTATTCCCAAGAGACTGGGAATGATGATCAAATAAAAAGGGTTCCAAACTTATAGATCAGATAGAAAAAATAGAATCAAGGGGGGACCGCAATATATGGGGAAAGACAAAAAAACAAGGAAATAAAATATATGAGAATATAGTAACTCAGAATGTGAACTAATAGCGGTAATTTGAATCTGAAAAATTGATGAACATAGTAATATATAGACCTCCTAATACTAAAGAGTTTGACTTAATAATTGAAAAATGATTGGATATATTGTAGAAATCACAAGGACTGGACTATCTCCTATCTGGTGACTTCACTTTCCTTTCGTAGAATGGAAAGAACGAATAGGAGATTGTGGTTGTACTTATACATATAAAAAAGAGAGTAATAGTAGTGCAGAAAGATAAAGAGGCAATTGAAAAGCTATTAGATATGCTACTAGAATACAACTTTCAACAAATAAATCACCTGCCAACAGAAAGGAAAATACTTTAGACCTAGTATTTTGTGAACGAGATGAATTAGTTAAAGAAATAATAGTTTTATAATGCAGTATTCAGACCATAAATGTCATAGAATTAACAGTTCATTCCAAAGCAAGTGAAAATAGAGATAAGCAAGAAATGAAAAGTGGGAAGGATATGGAAAATACACTTCTACAGTAAAAATATAAAATGGTCAGAAAATTAATGAAGAATTAAACAAAGATTGGGGATACATTTTTCGTAAGTGATGACATAAGGGTAAATACGGAGATATTAATATAAAACATTGGAGATAATAGTGGAAAAAATATATACCGAAGAAGAAAGTAAACATCATCATGCATACCAAGAGACAGAAAGGATCTTGTTCCAGAAAATCAGAACAAAGTGGAAAAAAAGGTCTTGCAAAAGAAAAAAATGCATGGAAAGTTTATAGAACTAAAAAGTAAGATATAAAATGCAGAACAAAAAGATTATACAATCAAAAGAAAATGAAAAACGGGACTTGGAAGAAAAAACCCTATTAAATATCAAGCAAAACCCCAAACTATTATACTCATATTGCGAAGAAGAGAATAAAAGAGAATAGAAATAGGCCCTCTGAGAAAAAAAATTGAAGGGAAGATTAACGAATGAAAAAAAAAAGGAAATTTGCAACATACTGGCAGAACGATATAAGAGAGAATTCACCCTAGAATAGATAATGAGATAATGATATAGAAGTAAGGGATGAAAAATAGTGAATATTTAGCTGACATAGATATTAATGAAGCTGATATTGTGCAGGCTATTAATGAAAATTAAAAATGGAGCTGCTGCAGGGGCCTGATGGAATTCCTGCTATTTTGTTAAAGAAAGTAGTTTCATTCTATCGCAAAGCCACTTGCAATATTATTAAGACAAAGTGTAGATACAGGCAAGATATATGATGAGCACAAATTAGCATATATTACCCCTACTTTCAAAAGTGGATCAAGACTAGAGGCAAGTAATTATAGGCTGTGAGTCTAACATCACATATTATGAAAGTGTATGAAAGGGTAATGAAGAAAATATTATGAAACCATTTTTAATAAAAAATAATTTGTTTAATAAAGGACACATGGTTTCGTACCCGAAAAAAGTACACAAACAAACAAAAAACTGTTAGTCCACCGTGAAAACATATTCAAAAATATGAAAAGCGGAAATGAAAACAGATGTGGTTTATTTAGACTTTGCAAAAGCTTTTTGATAAAGTAGACCATAATATATTAGCGAAGAAAATTAGAAAACACAATATCGTGGATAAAGTAGGAAGATGGTTAAAAGAATTTTTACACAACAGAAAACAGATAGTTATTGCAAACGACGAGAAATCGGATGAAGCCAAGGTAATATCCGGTGTGCCGCAAGGTACGGTGTTAGCTGCAATACTGTTTGTTATTATGATTGAAGACATAGACAATAATGTTAAGGATTCGGTAGTGAGTAGTTTCGCAGATGACACAAGAATAAGTAGAGAAATTACTTGTGATGAAGATAGGAACGCTCTACAAAGAGACCTTAACAAAGTATATGATTGGGCAGTAGGTAAATAGGATGGTATTTAACTCTGATAAATTTGAATCAATAAATTATGGAGACAGAGAAAGAAAAAAGCTATATGCATATAAGGGACCTAATAATGAGACCATCACAAATAAAGGAAGCAGTTAAAGACCTTGGTGTGATGATGAATAGGAACATGTTTTTTTATTGCAATGATCAAATTAGCAACTCTGTTGGCAAAAAATGTAAAGCGGAAAAATGGGGAATGTTGTTACGGCACTTCAAAACAAAACAAGAAAAAAGCTGAACACATGATTATGCTTTATAAAAACATATGTTCGTAGTCCACTTTGAATATTGCAATATGAATATGGTACCCCACACACTATCAAAAGGATATTGCAAAAAATAGAGAGTACAAAAGGTCCTTTTACAGCTAGAATAGAAGAAGTTAAGGACCTAGACTACTGGGAAAGACTACAATTCTTAAAATTATATAAAGTCTGAAAAGGAGAAAGAGAACGCTACATGATAATTCAGGCATGGGAAACAGATAGAAGGGAATAGCAGAAAATATCATGGGAACTAAAATATCAGAAGGAGCAAGCAGAGGTAGATTAATAGTGCCCAAAACTATACCAGGAGAAAAAAATTAGGAAAGCACACAGGACAAATTAATCCACTACGCACCAGCATCGATAATGCAGCGTCCCCCCCCTATTCAATGCGTTGCCAGCTCATCTGAGGAATATCAGGAGGTGAGCGTGGGGAGATGTGTTTAAGAATAAGCTTGACAAATATCTAAACTGCATCCAGACCATCCAGATTGGAAGATGGCAAAATATACCCGGAAGATGTACTAGCAACTCTCCCTGGTAGACATTAGAGGTGCCTCACATGAGGGACCCTGGGGGCAACCCGAAACAAGATGTTTAAGGTATGTAAAGGGTAAGGCGGTGATTAGAACTGTTTTGGATCGTCTACCCACAGCGACAAGGATGCCAGACCTCATATTCCAATCAATATCTAATT
>NC_061107.1:21185527-21215527 GCF_015104395.2 Macrobrachium nipponense | reverse complement strand
AGACAGGCCACCACCGGACCGTGGTTAATACTTTGGGGGCCGCGGCTCATACAGCATTACAACGAGACTACCGAAAGATATATATTATTTCGGTGGCCTTGACTATAAGCTGTGCAGAAAAATAGATACTTCGGTGCATTTTTTGGTTGTTTATACGTTACGACGGACAAATACTGATTATATTATTTTCCGCGTTAGTCTTAAATTTTCGTTGGTCGAAAATATAGGATATCAATTAGGGTCATCAACTGTAGTCGTAGACTGGAAAATCCCCCAGCGTAGCTTTCGAAAGAAAATATTGAAAGACAGTAACATCTGCAATCTTGTCAGGAGGCACCTTTTGAATTGGGACCCGGACCAGCGCTTGAAAAGGATAGCGATTGCTTCAGCAGGCAAATTAAGGGTGGAGGGTGGGGGGGTGGGGGGGGGGGGCTCTTGAGTGATTCGACGAGGTGCGTCATTCAATTCCGCGTCCCTCTCCCGAAGTTGGCTCTGGTATACTCGTACTAGTGGCTGCTGACTTGGCTGGGTGGGGAACGCATTCGACGCAGAGTTGTGAATCTGTCATGGACGTTTGCAATCCGTCTTTTCAGTAGAAATATGCTTAACGTAGGATGTTTTTCTTTTACTCATGCGGTGCACTGCAGGCATTACTTCTTAAGGTTCTTTGCAGCGTGCCCTCCGCCCCAAGCTACAAGCACTTTCGTTCCTTTTACTGTACTTCCTTTCATATTCCCTTTCTTCATCTTGCTCTCCACCCTCTCCTAAAAATTGATTCACAGTGGAACTGGGAGGTTTTCCTCCTGTTACGCCTCTCAAACCTTTTACTGTCAATTTCCATTTCAGCGCTGAATGACATCATAGGTCCCAGTGCTTGGCCTTTGGCCTAAGTTCTGTATTCAACTCAACTTTACTTATTCGATTCCATCCTGTAAATGCTATGGAGCAGAAGAACGTCATTGGGAAGTAATGCACATATTTTGACCACAACTAACTTGTAGAGGGCAAAAAAGGAAAAGTATTGAGCTTAAAAATCTTTCAGAATGAGAGACGACCCTAATCAGATAATTGAAAATAAATGAACTAGACGCTAGGAAACATGACACTGATGTAAATAAAGTATGTATAAAATTAAGGTGACTTCTACATGACAACCAGTGAGTGTAAATAAACCATTTACTTATAGGCTTGTTGGATGAAGATGGTGCTTAAGAGGAAAAACCAACTTGTTAGTAAGCGTTCAAAAGTTAATTTATTGTCGGTGCGTTCAATTGTCTAGCTCTCAATTATCTTGCTCTTAATTGTGTGTCGCTCAGAAGTCGGTGAGGCGCAGAGGTGACAATAGCAGGGGTTCGGTTGTCACAGGTGTCGATCTGAAAAATAAAGAAGAAAGGTGCAGCTATCTACACGATCACCTGTATAATGAGGAGCACATCCATGAGGGGTTCCACAGGAAGAAGCGTTGGGCTCAAACCATTTTTCATTGTTCGAGAAATATCCATTTTTATATACTAATGGATTTAAAATATAAATTTCTATAGCTGACATATTAAGAAAAATAATCATTAATTTATGTCAAGGGTTTATGGAACCCTAATTTCATAGATAAGCCCTTCCAAGAACTGGTTTTGAAGATATTATCGCCCATTCCTAGGGATTCGGTTTATCTTAGTTAATCCTGTACACTCCATAATTGCCTGACCCGTGCAAAGCCATCCCGACCTATACGTGGTCTAGCCTGATCAATAGTGTGTATTTCATATAACGCTTTCCTGCTTCCCTTGTTTTTTTTTTGCGCCAAATTTTTATACCAAACCACTTCCCAAACATGAAACACGCATATATATATATATATATTATATATATATATATATATATATATATATACGTATACATATTACTTATACATATACATGTATGTGTGTACACGCATGTATGTATATGTGTGAGCGCGCGAGTTTGTGTTCTGTGTGTGTGTATAGGTAGTATGGAAGTAGTTGATACGTCGATATTTGCTATTGATTAATGTATAAAATCAGTGATACTCCCATGGACAATGACGTATTTCTTTTTATTGAAAATTCATTCTTAAGACACCACGGCTCATGCCTGATTAAACTCTTGTCCCGCGTGACTTCCTCTGAACTGTCTGTCTCCGCCTTCAAGCTTTTGAGAGAGAGAGAAAAAATAAAAAAGAAGAGACCAAGGGATACAAATACCCTCAGTAGAACAGGAAATCTCTGCCCTCGTTTTACTGATAAAGGTTTTTTGTTTTTTTTTAGAAATGTCTAATGCCCAAAGCTTCAGGGAAGCTCAAGTAGGATCGCGCACTGATTAATGGCGGATGTAATTGATAATCTCTCTCTCTCTCTCTCTCTCGTCTCTCCTCTTCTCTTCTCTCCTCTCTCTCTGCCCTTGTTAGATCCTTTAGTTTCTTGTTTATGTTTTTCTCTCAGATTTTTGTTATGAATGTCTTTGATAAGCCGGGAATCATAAAATGTTTGCTATAACTTAATCCAGCTGAATAATAAGGCTACAATAGCTATCTCAAAATATAATAATCCAGAGTAAGATACAGTTGATTGACGTGCCGTAAAAATAGAAGATTATATTCCTTTCTAGTTTTACTGTTACGTAATTATTGTATAGCTGCGATATATAGATAAATATTTTTTTATAGCTACTATATATAGATAAATAATTTTGTTCATGTTTACTATTTTTAGATATGTGTTTGCGACAATATTTACATATTTAAAAGCGACAGTTTAAATATTGGTGTTCCACTTCTAACATGTCACAAATTTCCATAAAAAAACCCAGCATAATACCCTAGTCATGGAGTGCAGATGTAGTGGGGAAGATTTTAAAAAAGCAACGTTTAGAACAAGAATTATATTTCGTACCCCAAGTGTGATGACCGTAGCCTTAATTAACTCTCGTCTATAAGTCAGTACTTTTGCATCCTTCCCTGCACCCTTTTTATGAGCATCTTACCTCTTCAAATACGTGTACACCCTCCAGACCTTTGGGGATTTTATGCAGATGGTCCATTTAATCAGACGCTAAAGGCAGAAACAGCTTTTCTTTCCCCGCTATCAAGCCTCTTGTTATCATAACTTTTTACATTCCTATTTGATTTACGGTCGCATTCGAGTGGCTCAGAAATTGATCGGATTACCAGCGGTTTTAATGACTGCGTGATATCCTCTCTCTCTCTCTCTCTCTCTCTCTCTCTCTCTCTCTCTCTCTCTCTCTCTCTCTCTCTCTCTCTTCCCCCGTGATTAATTAAGCTGCATTTGATTCATAGCCAGTGCAAGTGTGAGGCTAATCTTCGGAATAACTCTTAAATCTTCGTGGAATCACTGGCTGTGTAGATTTCATTCGTCAGTGTCAGAGGATTGGCCGACTTCCCCCTTTTTATGAGATATTGCAAATTGTGATTCAGTATCCTTTAGGCGAGAGTAAGGGTTTTCCATTCACCAAGCGCGGCTTGGGTGGGATAAGGTGAAATTAGTTTCCCCGGTGGGAGGTTAGTGGGGACATCGGTGTTGAAGTCAGTGAAAGAAGAGGAGATATCGATTTACACGAGAAGAGTGTTCGGAGCAGGGCACACTCGCTATTATTTTCTGTGACTACTTCAGTTTATTCTTTACACTACCTCTACAAAATTTAATGCAAAAATAGGGAGAAACAGTAGCGTTGATGGAAAAGAAAAATAAAAAGGTTCTTTTTATTGTGTGATCAGTACGCAATCAAGGTTGACAGGTAAAAAGAAGAAACTTCATCTAACTAGTTTTTTTTTTTTTTTTTTTTTTTTTTTTTTTCTAGTTTTTTCTTTCTGTGTAAAATCAACTTCTGGTCAGTTTTCTGGGAAAGGCTTCCTTTTTCGCTCCGTTCAATCTTTTTTCCTCGGAGGAGTGAGGGATCAAAGCCTGTGTTGATCTTCAGTGCTACTTGATAAAAAGTACAAAATTTCAATCCTTGGAAGAGAAGCCGTAAGATGAGGAAATTTTAGTGCTTTGTATTATATATTATATACATATATATATATATATATATATATATATATATATATATATATATATTATATATAATTAATACAAACGCCGGTAAAATTTGCAAATTTAACGGGCTTCTATTGCAAGGATTGAATACACGCACACACACACACACACACACACACACACACACACACACATATATATATATATATATATATATATATATATATTATATATATATATATAGATATATATTATATGAGAGAGAGAGAGAGAGAGAGAGCGTTTCAAGAAAAAGTATGTCTCAATTACCTAATTTATTAGCATACTGTCATTTTCATGAATCTGCATTTGGGCTGCAAGAAAAAATTTTTAAAACGTGTCTGAATGATAAGCTCGGCTCTGAAAATGTTTCTTTTTATCTAAGGCTGGAATTAACTCATTTTTCGTTCCATTGATTTTATTTCAGATTCATAAACCTTTTCATTTTTACCACGCTGGGCTATCGCTCCCTTCTGGGCTATGTTCCACTTTTTTTCTCTTTATTTTTATTTTTGGGTAGATGGAAACGTTGTTTCCGGCCCATAGACCTTCGAAAAAATGGAATGAATTTGTTTTTAAATCGTGTTATTAAAACAACTAAATTGATTTTACTATCCTATTTGGTTAAATGAAATTGCCCGGTATTTTTTTTTGCCGAAGGTGGGGAGGCAATAATGCGCAAATATTTTAATTGGGTGATATCCATCCAATGAAATATTTAAGGGTATATCCTAGTTTAACGGGAGTTTTAACATTAAAATATTATGCAAAAAGGCTAAGAGAAAACGAGTTTGAAATCAACCCGGAGATAGAAACTTGAAAGAGATATGTAGAGGTTCAGGGGATTACCTGAAGACCTCTTAATTGTTCCTGTGTATCTTATTACAGTATTTTATGTAAGCGATTGAGTTTGGCTTTAATTTGATTCAACTTCTGATCCTTTCTCCTTGTGTGTTTTCATTCTTTCCAGGAGAGGTGTAATAGGCGAATATATTGCCTGATAAGAATATATGCAGAATAATTTTAATGCTAATAACAGGAACTACAGAGAAGACAGAGTTTGCCTTAAACTGTAATTAATTAATAGGAAGTAATATTTCACCTGACTAACACGTCTTATTTTTCCACACAGGTATGCAGTTTCCAGCCGTTGGTGTTGGTGGTGTTGGCATTGTAAGTAGAGAAGCCTTTTCGATTATTTCTGGGTGTGCATCTAATTCCAAAAGTTATAAGATCCAAAAATTGTATTATTCTGTTGGTCTTCATGTCGCTGGATTATATTGTTATCATTCTTCGTAAAGCACATTTGAAAGGCATTATCATCAATACTCCGCTAAATGGCAATTCGAGATCATACTTCCATTGACTGTTTGTGTTTGTGTATATATGTGTTTTAAAGATTTAAAAGTTTTGTTTCTCTGCGCTCCACTAAAGAGGATACAATCTTCCCATTGTTTTCAGACAAGTGCACCAGTAGATTTTTTTCCCATCACGACTAGTGTCACCCAACAGTTTTATGAAACGTCAGTTCCTCACTGGACGAGTGGGTTCCGTACTCGACTATCAATCTTATAGCCCGAGTTCGCTTCCCGCGGCCTGTCAGCGTGGAATCGGAGGAATTTATTTCTGGTGATTAGAAATTAATTTCTCGATATAATGTGGTTCGGGTCCCACAATAAGCTGTAGGTCCCGTTGCTAGGTAACAAATTGGTTCCTATCCACGTAAAAAAATCTAATCCTTCGGTCAGCCCTTAGTAGAGCCGTTAATCAGCTCAGTGGTCTGATAAAACTAAGATACACTTAACTTAAAAACATCATATTTCAACTATTATTCAGACTACTCGTAATTTTTTTCTTTTGCACGCATTTAGTTACCAACCTTTTCAAAGGAACATAAAATACTGAATAGTGATTTATTTCCTCTTAACAATGTTATTAGGGATTTGGCTTGTCTGGCTGTCTCCCTTGTCAGTTTTGTGTGATTATCCGTCGTTATAGACGCAGGTTAATGTATATATTAATGAGCGGATTGTGGTGAAACAAGGTAATAAAAATTGGCCAAGTGCCAGTATCAAATTTCATCTTATTTCCGTTGGAACTAGTTAAAGGCTAAAAGGGCAAGGTCGCATATTTTGGCAAATACCTCATATCCGACTGTATATTTGTGGTTTCGTATTCGCGTTGACAAATTACAGCAGCAATTCAGTGCTAATTATGTTTACCGAGTTTTTCTTGTGATGATCAGGGTTGTAGATTCGCCAGTCTGTATATACTTCGGAACTTTACATTTTTTGTGTAATATCCTTTTCCACTTAGCGAATTGTGACAGTAAAATCTTGATAATTATGCATAAATAGTTTGTCCGCAGTTAGTCAGATCTGTGGTTGCTAGGATATATTAAAAGTGAATTGTTATTATCAGAATAATCTAATATAGTTCCAGGGTCATCTGAGAGAGTGAAAAAATATACATTCCCTCTGGGTTATTGTGTGTTGTTGATAAACAGCAAGTGCATTTATTAGTGAGAGAGAAAAAAAACAAGATGCTATTGTTTGCCGCCCACCCCCCCCCCCCCCCCACCCTTGCCCCTTTTCCCCCCGTCATGAATAATAGTAAGAAATGTCAAGGACTTCCACTCAGTAGAATAAAAGGTATATATAACAGCTTACAGAAAGTAACTTGTACCTGCTGGCGTGATATCTTTCCTCCTTCACAACTCCTTTGTCTATAGAGGTGATCGATAGAAATTAAAGTAGAACAATATCAGTTTTAAAGTATGGAAGCGTATGTGGAAGATGATGTTAAGTCAGATTTTTGGATTGAATACAACGCATGCATGGACAAAAAATTTGACTGCAGTGACAAGTACAGTACAAAGGTAGATTTAATTTATTATTTGTTTTCCTTGTTTTTTATATATAAAAACGCGTTCACTAGCGTATATTGTGCTTTTGTCCAAATCTATGAAGGTGAAATTTTCACGTGAATTAGTATTTGTAGTCTTACCAACATAAGTAAGTTTTTGTTTACACTGCTTTGTTAAGACAACTAGGAAGAAAACATCCTTTTATTTTCCTGAAATGTGAGAATATTCACCAGATGCAATCCGTCAGTGCCAAATATATTTGTATTTACATTACTACCAAATTCATCTCTAAAACCCATCTTATATAAGGAGTAGTGGCCATGTTACGGAACTGTCCAATCTTTTGTTTTCCCCTGAGTCCAATAACGCTTTCTGAAGAGGTGTGTTCATCGCTTCCTTCTGGGTTAGAACCCCATTTTTCTCCCAGCTCTTTGTCTTTTTTCCATGGCTTGGCTAGATAAGGGCACTGGTCTTTTCTCTTGTTAAGAAAGAATGGTGTCCATCAACTAACCGAGGCGTTACTCACGCGGATCAGAGTAGGTAAATAGCCCGAGCGTCGTATCTGATCTGCACCTAACAATATGGGCTAATATTTTTCGTTGACTTCGTTACCGCTGGAAACCTCACACAAACGGGAGATTGATAGCTGAAAAACTCCCGTCATATCTGATATCGCGGCCAAAAGAGGAGCTAAGAGGGGTATCGCATCTCCTTCCTCGTGATCCGTATGGGGTATGGCTATGGGTATGGGGTGTCGGGGCATGGGGGAGTTTCCGACAGCCGTAAAAGGGAAACGAATTAATTGCACATCACTTCCCTAAGGATGCGCCGGGATGTATGGTCGGAGATTCGCTCGGTCACGTTAAGTTACGAGAGAGAGAGAGAGAGAGTCTTGTGAAGAAAACAGGGCCACAAGTCGTTACACCCAGACAATAAATTGCAACTCATATTGGGCTTTGGCAAACTTCTAATAATCGTTAACCTCCTGCTATAGTTACTTCGTAATGTTTTGTTGTTAATAAGATTCTGATTTTCGTTGATTTGCTTTTTGTAACCTTTATGAAAATTTGTTTAATTTGTTGACGGGTGATAAAAGTAATTCCAGAAGTCCGATTTTACCTCTATCAGGAACTGTTCTTAAAGATTTGCCAGAATTTGCTTTTGGTCAGAATTTTCGATTTATTGACATCCCGAGAAAGCTCTCTCTCTCTCTCTCTCTCTCTCTCTCTCTCTCTCTCTCTCTCTCTCTCTCTCTCTCTCTCTCTCTCTCTCTCTCTCTCTCTCTCTCTCTCTTTTGGCTCTATAGAAAAAGTGGTCCGGTTATTTTATAATCCCTTCGGCTTGCTTTGCAATTTCAGTCTACGGAAAATGTAAAGGACTGAAGTCTATGAAGATTGGAAGGACTTACTGGCATGATGGCATTCCTCGCTGATTCCTATGCGATGGTTCACCTGGGAGTTCCCAAGTTTTACCGTCTGTTTTGCCTTATCTTAAACATTTTATTTTTTATCTTGGAAGCACAGCCTATTAGAACTGTTTTTATGGTTTTGACCTTAATAACATAAACGCTAAATCAATTATTCATTAGGGATTGTAAATATTATTCACTTGCGCGGGCGACCTTTCAAACCCTTACAGTTATCATTCTAATGATCACATTTGTATAGTGCGCTAAGTTTCTGAAACTTTACTTAATATTTATCTAAAATACTCTGAACAGTGTGGTTTGATATCAGTACAAGTTCCATCAAGGAAAGTCAGCAGGTAATCTGTGATGCTGTCTTACTCGTGTATGATAATCATGATAATGGAGTATCTTCACAACTATATCAGACTTCTGAAAGGGCTCATGTTTATCAAGATTTTATCTTATTGCTTTATTATTCATTGCAAACTCATTTTAGGTTCCGTATCTGACCAGTCTGTTCTGTTTCTATTTCTTCTATCTATATTAAGTGACGCCCCTATTCTTTTTCTTTTGCATTAATTTTGCAATATGACTGTAAATTGAGCCATTTAACCTGATTTTTCAGAGGAAAGTCAATATCATTCACTTTCCTGTATTTGTTGGCAGGCGTGAACGCTTTCTGTCTTACATTGATAAAGGTTATTGGCTGTTTCGGGGGAGGTTGGTCATTATGTGCTGTTTTTATTTTAGTAAAAAACCTAATCGTTTGGCACTCAACCTTGTTGCATTATGGATTATTGCAATGTAGATTATATCTTATAAGAATAATAATAATTGGCTGAAATACAAAGACAAAGTTTAACTTAGTTTATTGAAAGTAAACTTTGGGCATGCTATTCTGCCAATCAGTTTCGCGTTTAAAGGATGTATTGCCATTTTTCTGCCGCAAAATAAGTTTTAAAAATGGTATACCCTTCTGGCACCTACCACTTTTTAGCTGTTGTAGATTATTCATCGTTATCAGCGTTTGTGTTCTATCCTTAAGTCTGTTGTGAAGTCCTTGAATCAGTTTCATGTCTTAGTAGGGAGAGCGAAGTAGGGCGGGTGGGAGTTGTGTCGTTGATGGGGGGGGTCGTTAGAGGGGCGGAGGGGTCTAAGTTATCTAAGAGAAGGCGTATTGATTTCGTTTCGGAAAAATCTTCGAGTTATGTTCCCCGTGTAGGATGAACATCATCAACATCTTTTCAGCTGCGAAGCCGTACGGCAAAGCCACTTTACATAAAGCCTTATGTAACTCTTGTTTATTCAGCTAAGGCAAGAAGACCTCAGGGTTATTTTGGTAAACACGCTCAGCCACCTCGGGCGAGAGTGAAAACAATAGTCATATGGCCAATAAAAGGAAACCTTTGTTTGAGCCCATTTCGTCTTCAGACACAACGCCTCTCTCTCTCTCTCTCTCTCTCTCTCTCTCTCTCTCTCTCTCTCTCTCTTTCTCCTTTTTCTGCAGCCGGCGTCTCTTTGGATGCTGCGAAGATGCATTTGCGATGGCTTACTTAGCAAACAGCGAATCCAGCCGCCTGGAGTGAGGAAGTTGATGTTATCTCTGACCTCGTATGACCGCGTGTCACTTTTTAGTCGGTCGGCAGTCGTGTGCTTTCTGGGTGGCGCTGTGTCTGGCTGGATAAGGAAAAAGATGTTCCTTTTTTAAAGTAGTGAAGCTTCCCTGCATTTCTTGGTATCGCTTTTGGGATGATTGATCTTTTGGCTTTCCTCGACGTTTGGGTCTCTTTGGCGAGGCCAGATTTGTTGCCTAACTCATTTTTTTATTGCATTTGTTTGTGAACTTATTTCGGTCCACGGAGAATGTAGAGGACTGAAGCCTATGGAGATTGGAAGGAGATATATGATTTATCTCTTAAATAATATGATAGTATTATTATTATTATTATTTTTGTTATTGCTATTATTTCTATCATCATCATCATCATCATCAGAGTAGAGTGGTCGTGATGACTATTATTATGATATTCAAGTTATTATTTACATGAGTTGTTTTCTTTGTGTGGATCCACATCATTCTGAGGCACTGTGTTTACAGACATCTCACTATCTTAAGTGAGCTTGTAGCGCTGTTATATCAAAAACCTCTCTCTCTCTCTCTCTCTCTTAGAGTGGAGAAGCGTCATAACATAGTACACCTTGCTCTTCATACGCTTACCCCCTACAAGGCCATATGAATAATTCATCAAATAGGGAATGCGTGGTCATGGCCAGTGCCCTGTTATTGCCAGTAGTTCACTGGGTACGGAGCTATAGCATATCGCTCACGTAAAGGAAAACTGTAATAAGTAACTGGATGATGTTTATTTATTCTTCTTCTTTCCCACCGTTATCCCTACATTAAGGGGTCGGTTGCCTGATGCGCCTTCTCCTCCACTGCCTTCTATCAAAGGCATCATCCTCCACCAAACCTCTTCTGATGATGTTTATTTGGTCCCCAATAAAAAGAGGATTTCCACAATATTCTCTTCTTCCCAATTTTAGCTTTCTGTAAAAGAAGACTATTGTGATGGCCCTTTGTCTGTCCGTCTGCACTTTTCCCCTGTCCGCCCTCAGGTCTTACAAATTACTGAGGCTAGAGTTCTGCAAATTGGTACGCTGATCATCCACCCTCCAATCATCAAACATAACAAATTGCAGCCCTCTAGCCACAGTAGTTTTTATTTTATTTAAGGTTAAAGTTAGCCATTATCGTGCGTCAGGCTGCGCTATAGATGCCAACACCGGGCCGTGGCTGAGAGTTTGATGCTGCATTATACACTGTACAGAAAACTCGATTGTGCCGAAGAAACTTCGGCGCATTTTTTAACTTGTTTATTATTATTATTAATTATTAATATTAATAATATTATTCTTACATTTCCTCTGCTCCCCAATTACCCATTCTAACGCCTTCAGTCATCCAGTTTTCCCTCCGTCTTTTCTTCAGTTGTTTCCCACCATTTTTCTGACCAGGAAATAGAAATAGAAGTAAAGGTAAAACAGGAGGGGAAAAAAATGTCCCCTGTCCTCACCGTGCTGTATTTTCCCAGTTCTGTCGTTCGTCAGCCAACATCCAAACAATTCAGTTTCTTTATCCACGTTCCACCTCCCCATTTTCTTATGGCGTCCAGAATCATTGCAGAGACTCAGCCTGATGCATTGCCCTTTTATTTCTCCCTCGCCTTTTTCGTCAGCTTTTATGATTTGATTTTTTCTCTCCCCCCCCCCCCCCACACCCACCCCCACCTACGTGTACTTTCATTTCGCGTTCTGTTTGCTATTACCGTTGCAAAGTGGGGTGATGGCAAAGGTCATTTCATACCTGATATGCGTGGGATTTGTTGTCTTGTTTATTTAACATATGCTCGAATAGTTTGGCTATACGCACGCTATTTTTATTATTATTATTATTATTTCTTTCTTATTATTATTATTATTATTAAAATTTATTAGTTATTAGTTTATAATACAATTAAAATTAAAATCGACTTTTAACAAATTACCTATTTGATACATGCCCACCTTCGTACGTTGCTCACCTAGTTTAAGCAAACAATGAGAAAAACAAAAATCAGAAAAATAGAGAAGAGCCTCTACAAAATTAACGCAGCTGAGGCAGCAATTACTTTTAATAAAACATATTATTTTTTATTATATTATTATTATTATTATTATTATTATTATTTTATTATTATATTTACAACGTGTACGTATTTGATGGAAGAATTTCGATTGTACATGCGTCAGTTTTACATAATATGAAATTATAAATTTACCACATGTGAAAGTAAATTAAAAGTCACGGAGTACATGGCAGGAGTTAAGCCAATAGACTTAAAAAATATTATCCTGGCTATCACAGCAACTCTGTGAACCATTTCCTATTTATGTTGAGTTCAGTTAGTCGCTTTGCAACGCTGCATAATTCATTTTCATGAAATGTATATTTTTAGTAAAAATTGGTGAAAATTCGCCAGGTTATGAATAAATTGCGTTTTTGGAGAGAGAGAGAATAAAGTGTAACTCTCTTGAGCACTTGGTAAACATACGATGGCGTAGCTCTCTCTCTCTCTCTCTCTCTCTCTCTCTCTCTCTCTCTCTCTCTCTCTCTCTCTCTCTCTTCAGACCTCTAGACCTCTATAATAAGTTCCCAATTCTTACCCAGTAATGGAAAACTGTTGCTTTCTTGAAGTTCGATTCCTTTTTTATTCTTTAATAATAGAAAAATTTCTTACCGATATTAAAAATAAAATCTGGAATCAGATTTATGTTCATGGCAGAACTAATGGAGTATTGACAGAAATATGTTTTCTGTTTTTGATCTGGGAAGGATTCCCCCGCCCACCACCTTTTATGAACTTGCCATAACATACATAGGAAAGTATAAATATTTTTTTCCTTACAGCTGAAAAAGAATTTTCTTTGTTTTTCCATCCGAGCCACGTTTGATATTTTTCAGCAATTTCGTAGGATTTTAAAGGTATTGTGGCAACCTCTCCCTTGTATTTTAAGGTTGAAAAACGCTTTGACCTGCGTTAAATTTTTGGCTCATGTTCATTTATTGTTTGTATGGTTCTATTTTTTCTATTTTTTATTACTGTCTATCTATTATTTTTATTTTTTCGTATTTTTACATAACTATGCGTTATGTTATGTTGAAGCGTAGTGATCTAATCAGTAGACTTGAATATTATTCGTAAGAATATGTACAAAATCAAATTGATAAAAGCGTTCGCGTGCAAAAACATTGCAAAAGAGAAGTCATAAATAGTTGATAGAGAAATTAAAATCCCGATCGTTGACTCGCGATGTAATGCAAAGGTCAGAGTTAAAAATGAAAATAGAACTTGGGGCTTTCCAGAGTCCCACTGAACGCCCATCTTCAACTTTCTTTCCAATATTTAATTTTGTATATATATTTCTTGAGAGTTTGTGTGTTTACACACTATATATTTTGGAAAGAATTTACTCCATTGCCTCCACAGCGTACCGCTAGAGATTTAATAGGTTTCAGTATAGCCCGATTTTATTCGTTATTCAAAATCTGTTAAAATCGACACAAAGATGCACTTGTCGTGCATAGCTATGCATGCAGTGAGATTGTAGGTCGTTCTGTTTATTTGTCCGTCTGTCTGTTTAAGAATCTGTCTGTCCACCATATGTAGATATGTGTGAATGGAGGTCGTCATCTTGTCTGTTCATTAGTATGCCTTTTAGGTGTATCACCACAGCTCCTTTTACAATGCTAAAAGGATTTCATTCACAGTTGAAGCAAAGGTAGATCATCATGCTTAGAAGTACAAGAAGGAAGATCATCAGTTTGTCTCTCCTCTCTGTACTTGTCACTGCTTCTGTTTCGCTTACTAAGTCACCGCAACTCTTCTTAAACCTTTGGGCGGATGTTAGTTAAACTTGAGACACCGCTTTCACCACAATTATCCTTCTCCCGATTTCTCCCATTATTGTTTCGCCACTCCCTGTGACGTAGAAGTCTCATGACATGATCCAGGTCAACAGGGTCAACACTCGTGACTATGTGAGCCACCCAGATTTCCAAGACCCAAATATTTTTCTGTTCTTCGCGAGAGCTACTGTTTACAAAACCACCTGGTATGCGGTGACAAGTGTTCATCTCACCCCAAGATTTGTGAAATACACCAACACCGTCGACATTCCATCAGGTATCATTATGACGTACATTACAATGTGCCATATGTTATCTACTAATTGTTCTGTAGGAGCTGTCAACATATACCATTAAGTATACTTTTGTATTAAGGGAGATTGTTGGGCTGTCTTTCTCTCTGTCAGTGGTACAGACATGCTTACCTTGTCATTGCCACTCTTTCTACACATTTTCAGTCTAACATGGTGAGATGTAAGCCGACATGTTCCCAGATTTGCTTGAGAGAAGGGCAACCATCTCTCTGTCCTTCCTTTGGTGTCTCTGTAACGCTTCCATTGTCATCGAAACTTTCCCTTCAGACTTGAAAGGAATTTAGTCAAACTTGATACAGATAAAGACCGTCATGCGAAGATGTGCCATGTGTAAGTTGTCTGGATTTCAGTCAAATGTGGTAAAGTATAGACCATCATACTCGGCCGTGCATGAAAGGGGATTGTCTCAGTGGCGTGGTTGGTATGGTGTTTGCTTCCCACCTTGATGGTCGCGGGTTCGATTCTCGGCCATTCCATTGAGGAGTGAGAGATGTGTATTTCTGGTGATAGAGGTTCACTCTCGACGTGGTTCGGAAGTCACGTAAAGCCGTTGGTCCCGTTGCTGAATAACCACTGGTTCCATGCAACGTAAAAAAACCATACAAAAAAACAAAACAAAATCAACACACTGTGTATGTCTGTCTGCCTTGCTTACCACATCATCACAACTTCTCCTTTACAGTTTAGCGGATTTCCCCCAGACTTGGAACAAAGGTAAACTATCCTACATAGTTGTGAAAAGTGGGACATATCAATATTCCATCAGAATCTCAAACCATCACTGTACCTGTCTAGCTTATCCTTTCTTTACAAGTCCTTTATGATTGAAAGGATCTCGGTCAGATAAAGGAAGATGGTAGACCATCATGCATTGCTGTTCATGAGTGAGTGTCACCCTGTGTCCATGTGGCAGAAGGAATTTCATTCAAACTAAGTAAAAAGATAAACGAAAATGCGTAGATGTTCACAAAATGAGACTGTTCACGTGTCTGGTAGTCTTGTGTCACACTGTTCTTTTAATTGTAATTTCTTTTACATGGTTGAATGATTTTATTCAAACTTGATGCCAGGGGAGCTCATCATGAATAGATGCACATAAAGGGATATCATCTATTGTACGACCGCTGTCTGTACGTCATTGTATCTGTCAAACCTACTTCGTCATTACGACTTCCCCTACACAATTCAAGGACTATCTTTCATACTCGCTACAAAGGTTCGCTTGTCGTCTGTCTGCTGTCAGTGGGTGTTTGGCTCTTACCTTTTCATTATAAATCTTACAACATGGCCGAAGGAATTCCAGACAAACTTGGTATAAAGGTACTCACACACAAATGCGCGTGAGGGGAGCTTTACTCGGTTTATTTCCATCTGTCCACCCGCCTGTGGTGTTTGCATATGGTAACACTGCGTCCCGGGCTTTAGATAGTTACATTCAGCTTACATTCAACAATTATAATAATAACCTATTTCGAATATTAACGGTGTAATTCGCATACGGTAAATTATTAAAACACTTCTCAGTGGCAAATGTACACCCAGATATGCTTTTATTTACCTAAAACTTACACAAAGCGTAACTATCTAAAGCCCGGGATGCAGTGTTACCATATGCAAACACCACAGGCGGGTGGACAGATGGACACACACAGAGTGTAGTGCTATCTTCCGTGTCATATCTAGTTAGAATTCCCTTTCTGAAATATATATGATATATCCACATTTTATTCCCATTCTGCATGGGTTAAATCTCTTCTTTTTTGTTTTGATGCGACGTGATATCTACTTATTTATATCTAGTCTTATTTCTTTAGAAACAGATTTACAGCGCTCTCCGCATTTCCGCGAATCTCTTCGAAAAACAAATTATGGTGAGCAATTAGGTGGAATTATGCTAGACAAACTTGATGCAAAACAGGGTTCATTCTTGGAAAGTCATATCCAAAGCAATGCAATATTTGATTTATATGGCCGAGTTCACCCAAGGCAGAAAGGATCTGGAGAAATGGAAGGAAATGGTAGGAAAATCCCTTTTTGAAATGTGGATTCGTCCTCTCTCTCTCTCTCTCTCTCTCTCTCTCTCTCTCTCTCTCTCTCACACTGTTATTTTATTTTTACTGATGTTTCATAAAACCTCCAAAGATAACTGGTCTGAAGAATTTTCCAGAATAACTAGATAGATTGAATCATATTCCAGCGAAAGTAAAATAAGCTGAGACGTTTCTCATGTTTTCATACTCAACAAAGCAACTTTGTGAAATTAACATTTCTGTTTTTAAGAGGATTTTGAGATTGTGGATTTTTTTTATTTTGTTTTAGAGAATAAATGTGGCGGATTATTATTATTATTATTATTATTATTATTATTATTATTATTATTATTATTATTATTATTATTATTATTATTATTATTATTATTAAGCGCCTCAGTGGCGTGGTTGGTATGGTGTTTGTTTCCCACCTTGGTGGTCGCGGGTTCGATTCTCGGCCATTCCATTGAGGAGTGAGAGATGTGTATTTCTGGTGATAGAAGTTCATTCTCGACGTGGTTCGGAAGTCACGTAAAGCCGTTGGTCCCGTTGCTGAATAACCATTGGTTCCATGCAACGTAAAAGCATCATACAAACAAACAAACAAACAAACAAAATTATTATTATTATTATTATTTTAAAAAAAGGCTATTTCAGCAGCGTTTATTTTGTATAGAAGCTTCTCTACAAAATAAACGCGGCTGAAATAGCAATTATTTTCAATAAAACTTCTATTAATGAAGGTCTTCATCTAGCATATATTATTATTATTATTAATTATTATTATTATTATTATTATTTATTATTATTATTATTAAAATACTCACAGTAGTATGAGTCTTGAAATGGAGAAAGAGATCCACAGTTATGCATATGTAGTACAGAAAGCTTTCGGGAATCTGTTTGATTCCTGTTTTCAATCTCAGATTGAAGGTAGGAATCGAACAGATTCCCGAAAGTTCTATGTACAGATTTATCTTTAAATATGTGTGCTTATACATAATAGTGGATTTCTTTCTCCATTATTATTATTATTATATGCAGTTACTTATGCCATTTTTGTTAAATTAGTTATTTTTAGTTAAATTGTTAATTTAGTGTAAATTTAGAATATTACTTCTTTACAAGGAAAAAGAAGAATAAACGGGATGATAGAAGAGTAGGGTGTTTCCGTACTCCTTGAAAGGCATATCAAATGAATCTGAAATTCAATTAATTTTTTCTAATGAATACTACATTTGCCGGGTAATCACTTCGAAGAGGGTTATGATGCTTGTAAAGCATAGTAGTTGCATCATACTTCTCACTTGACAGCCGAGGGAGGGTAGATTTCTCCTCGTGTAGTTTACACTGTTTACTTTTTCTCCTTTAGCTTTTCATTTTCCGCCCTTTTCCTTAACTGCTGTTTCCCATTGTTTCATTGTTGGATTAGTTCCGCACTTGGATTAAATTGCCTCTTTTTTTCCGGTTCGTCGTCTGCCTTGTACTCCAAAATAACCAAAGTGTCCCAAAGCCCTATTATTCATACTTTGTATTTATATAAATTAATCCTATATCAAATGATGTTTCTGTCAAACACTCCCATTTAGATCATACATTCTACATCGTAGTACTTGTTGAGAGAGAGAGAGAGAGAGAGAGAGAGAGAGAGAGTAGTACTTGAAGGAAATTCTGTAGATACACTTGTTTTAAGCTACTGTTGAGAGAGAGAGAGAGAGAGAGAGAGAGAGAGAGAGAGAGAGAGAGAGAGAGAGAGAGAGTAAGTGGTACTTAAAGGAAATTCTGTAGATACACTTGATTTAAGCTACTGTTGAGAGAGAGAGAGAGAGAGAGAGAGAGAGAGAGAGAGAGAGAGAGAGAGAGAGGAGACGCTAAGTTTAACCAGTATGCAGACTGACAGAAGCACTGAGTGCATAGTTAGAGTTTGGTATGCAAATAAACAAAGTGTCGGCGAACTTCTCAACTTTAGGCTGTGCATCTGAAGGAACTTCCTGTCGGAGTTTGGAAAGTCGACAAACCGGTACTGAAAGGCTTTGACACAAGGAATAGGTGAATAAACAAACGAATAAATAATGCTATTAATCCTGTCATGTTTCAAAATCTGAAAGAGAGGAGAAGGAAGTTCAGGAAAATGGTGGCAAGTGACAACAGAAATTAGGAAGTGAAATATTCCATTGTAAATGAATGAGTAGATTTATAAATACCCTAACCCCGTAGGAGGTTAGTGACAACTGTGCACCTCATGCGGTGCACTGTAGGCATTACTTCAGGTTCTTTACAGCGTCCCTTTGGCCCCTAGCTGCAACCCTTTCATTTCTTTTGTTGTACCCCCATTCATATTCGCTTCCATCTTACTTTCCAATCTCTCCTATCAGTTGTTTCTCAGTGCAACTGAGAGGTTTTCCTCCTGTTACACCTTTCAACTGTTAACCTTTCAAACCTTACTGCAGTTTCCGTTTCAGCGCTGAATGACCTCGTAGGTCCCAGCGCATTTTTTGTTTTTGTTTTGCCAAAAATTCTATATTCAATTCTATATTCCACAAATACTAGGTTACTTCGTTAACTAACAAATATATTCCATACAACCCCAATGAACGCAGGCCAAAGGTTAGCGAGTACTTAAACAAATAAAATAGGATTACGGGAAGACAAGTCAATGTGGAAGTGGAAAAATGCACCCTTGGATTTCAGAGAGAGATTTATTTCCCAGTGCAGTTCTGGGCTTAGCGATCGCCCAAGTAGATGTTTAATGGTACCTTCCCGTGAGATCTTCTTTTCTCTTTCATCTCTTGGCAAGTTCAACAAGCCTTCCTGAGATTGTAGATGTTTGAAAAAGGCCGGTCTATTTATTTATCTACTTTTTCGAGAATCGCATTATTATTATTATTATTATTATTATTATTATTATTATTATTATTATTATTCGTGACTAAGTATAGTATATATTACAAAACTAAAGTATATTATTATTATTATTATTATTATTATTATTATTATTATTATTATTCGTGACTAAGTATAGTTATATTCTAAAACTAGTATATTACAAAATAATATATATTATTATTATTATTATTATTATTATTATTGGTTAGTAAACATATATAGTTGATATAAGAAAAAATTAAGCGACATTGTCGAACAAGTATAAGCCATTAATCTCTTGACAATTTCAGTAACACTTTACGTAATTTGAATTTTTTCGCAAAAAGAAAGAAAAAAAAAAGCCTGTGTTGAAAGACGCCTCACTTTCTTTTTTTAAGGGCTCTCTCTCTCTCTCTCTCTCTCTCTCTCTCTCTCTCTCTCTCTCTCTCTCTCTCTACAATGTTGAAACAGCAGCTTCTTTGGCATTTGTTTTTTTTTTATATTTCCTTTAGAAACTTCCTGTTTTACAATCTAATTCTTAGTACTTAGTTTTTTTTTAATTTTTGTTCTTGAGTCAAAGTAAATTGAGAGAACTGTGAGAATATATTTTCTTGTGATTTTTTCTATTTTACTTTTAACTGATTTTCAGAATATTTTAGACTGTAAGTCTTTCCTGTAAGACTTCCATATTTTATTTTATATACATTAAAATGTCAATACATTTTTTATTGTTTCGTTTGTGGATTTGAGCTTCACTTGAAAATTTAGTTTACGGTATTTCAGGTATTTATTCTCAAGGACCCTTATCATTTGCATCCTTGGTCATGTTAGCTTATGATTATGATTATAAATAGTAGCCGTGAATGATGTCTGTAAAGAATTTTATTTAATTAAAAAAAAATATGAATATATTTCCGAGTGCGTCTAAATTTTCCTTGTCGAACATCATGCACAAGACAACATCATCCTGATTACGATTCATAAAATTGAGTTTAAAGATAAATCTTTTTCCCGTTCGGTCATTATTTTATGTTGATAATTAAATTCTTTATTAGGGTTTTCCAGGGGATAAGAGTATACAAAAGATACAGCCGCGATTACGATAAACAAAATAGAACTTCGAGACATCAGGCTTTTTCCACCAATAATCATCATTTAGATGTGTGATTTTTGTTTCAAAAATCTTTTAAAAAACCACATACATTAAAAAAAAAAAAAAAAAAAAAAAAGTTTCAATTTTGGTACACAATTTTCGAGAGTTTGTTTTCATCTTATGATGTAAGATTTTTGTGTCAAGAATCATTATAAAAATCACCTAAAAAGGAGGAAAAAAAATACAACATTTATGACAATTTTGCATCCGATTTAATTTTGACTTCTGTTTCCATAATCATTTCGAAAATTACCCAAATCAGGACAATGAATATAACATAAAAGAACGGTTTAAAAGAAAATAATTATGAACTAAAATTTTTAGGAGTTTTTCACCCCATTGATTTTCGTTTAAACTGAATGAAATTTGACGTTGCTAGGAAGGCCCTTGGCACTGCACCTTGAGGTGAACTCACTGCCAAGGTGTAACACCTCACTCCGTAGCGAAGAGGAAGGCAGGGTCGCCAAGATGCTATTCAAACGGCTCTATCGCGAGTGATAAAAGATACTTGAGGTATGTAGCTGGATAATTAGGTAGGTAATTGAGATAGCCTATGTGTGAGGATGCACTCTTGCACATTATTCGTTGATTTGTTTTTATATAAGTGAATTACATAAGAGAGAGACGTTATCTCATTGTATATACATATATATATATATATATATATATATATAGGTATGTATGTATGTATGTATGATGTATGTATGTATGTATGTATGTATAAGTAAATGTTTTTATGTATAATTAGTTTGCCAGCCTTATAGGGCAGTATAATGCCTTTCTAGATCATTTTCGAGAAATCGCTTAGTGTGTCTTTATACTCCTGAATGTGGCCTTTCGTACCGAGCGCTTCTGAAAAAATAGACGTAGAATACTGACTAGGTTGCTGTTGGTTATTTACCTATTCTATAACGTTATAAATACATATTATATTATGATCTTGGTTGAATTCAGAAACAATAACCAATGTAGGAGTCCATCGTATTGTGTGTGTTGACAGGAAACGAATTTGGCTCTGATGAAAAGAACATACTCTTTGCTAAACGTTCTGGCTAAAGTAAAGAGAGAGAGAGAGAAAGAGGGAAAAATATAAAACTTATAAAAAGACCAACAAACAGAGCTGGATATTACGAAGAGAGATAGCGATGCATCAAAAGCAATAAAAAGCGTCACAAAAATGAGATGGCCGTTAAAAAAAAAAAAAAAAAAAAAAAAAAAAAAAAAAAAAAACAAAAAAAAAAAAAAAAAAAAAAAAAAAAAAAAAAAAAAAAAAAAAAAAAAAAAAAGGAGCCCTCTACCCTTTGTACCTCCTAAATTGATACTGAACTGCCAAGAGCGACCATATAGCTCTTATTCTTATTCTTATTATTTTTGCATTCAGCGATGACGGTACTGTGAAGCTTTTATTGTTATTATTATTATTATTATTATTATTATTATTATTATTATAATATATAGGAGGGCCCAGATTAATTTTTTAACACGATAGTAAGCAGCCAGAATATTTTTTTATTTGGCAACGTTTCGACTCTCTCGGAGCCTTTCCCAACGACTTATACAGGAATACCATAATTATTTTAAGATTCACCGTTGACGTTACTGTGAAGCTAGAATTATTATTATTATTATTATTATTATTATTATTATTATAGAAGTTCCCAGATGAATTTTTAACGAGATTAAGTATTCGAAAATTTTCGATTTAGGAACGTTTCGACTCGTTTTCGAAGCCTTTTCCAACGACTGATACAGGAATGCCATTCAAAGAATTCACACTTAAGATAGGTAATAGTTTTCTTACACAACAGAAGTGTTAAAGAGAAATAGGATTTAAACGAAAACCTAGAAAACCAGCCCGATCAGTGATTTGTGAGTTTTAAACGATAAAAATGTATACGACTGCAAATTAACCAAAATGTATATGTTAAAGTAAGATTGTGAAACCAGGGATTTCACGAAATCCCCGAAATTTTCCGGGAATTAGTGAAATCACCAATTTGCTTAGGGACATTTAATCCCTGCGGGGCTAGTACTAAACGCGGCGAAAAAGTGTAGATGCATCACTTTCGCCGTGTTTTGTAAACACACACACACACACACACCCCGCCGGGATCAAATGCTCCTGAGTGAATTGATGATTTCATGAATTCCCGAAAATTTCAGGAATTCCGTGAAATTCCTGGTTTCACAATGTTGCTGTAACATACATGCACGCATATACATATATATATATATATATATATATTATATATATATATATATATATATATATATATAGATATATATATATATATATATATATATATATATATATAGATATATATTATATATATATATTATGATATATATATATATATATAGTATATATATATATATATATATATATATATATATATATATATATATATATATATATATATATATATATATATATATATATATATATATATATATGTGGTATATATATATATATTATATAATATATATATATATATATATATATATATAGATATATAATATATACATATATATATGTATATATACACATACATATACATATACACACATATATATATATATATATATAATATATATATATATATATATATATATAATAACATTCCAGGAGTTCTAGGAAGACAACAGTCTTAAGAAATATGCTTTATTATGAAACGTTCATGTTGCTTCAACACATCATCAGTCTGCAAAAATTGAAAGACTTTTTTTATTGCAAGATAAAAGCACAAATGATCACAAAAATCACCTAAAACAAAATAATTTAAAATTTATATATATCTATATATATATATATATATATATATATATATATATATATATATATATATATATATATGTAATAATTTAAGCAATACGCATACCTGGTCTGTTTCTCCATGTCCAACAACCGCTTACTTGTTTAAGCTGCTCGCTCCAAATGTACTCAAGAATGCGTGGGATCTGGTATCACAAATCTCGTGTTGCGGTAGACGAACATAGAGAACTTTTAAGTTTAGAACTCAGCAGCTACTACTTGTATGACTGCTAATCTCTGCTATCAGTTTACAACGTCTTGCAAAATGCCTAACATGTATATTATTCTCGCGTATAGTTCACAGTCCTTCCGAAAACAAATGCTGCTGAATAGCTAAGGTTAATAAATTACTTTTAAAGAGACCCTCCATTATTTTCTTTTACCATATTTTAATACGTTCTTCGTTTGGTTTCCTCATTTGTATTTTGTCTGTTTGTTTGGTATTTGTTTTAAATGATTTATTTCTTTTTTCGTTTGTATTCTGTTTCCTTAATACTTCGTTTCTTTCATTCGATTGATATAATGTTATTATGGGATGTGTAAACGTATGTATTCCTCTATTGTACAAATCCGTACTCTATTTCTCACCGGCAGAAAATGGCTCGTGAACGAATCGAAACGTTGCGAAGATATAAATAAATGCTTTGGGTATTTATGCCTTAAATTTCATATTATTATTATTACACGAGAAGAGACAAAATCAAGCTAGAGCCAGTGGGTAAGAGGAGTGATATTAGATGAAGGAAAAATAATGGCGCTTAAATATATATATTTTTCAAAACAAATTGCGTTATTATTATTATTATTATTTTTTTTTTTTTTTTGCTCTATCACAGTCCTCCAATTCGACTGGGTGGTATTTATAGTGTGGGGTTCCGGGGTTCTCGCCCATATGTAGGAAGTGCAATACGAAAAATGAAACCATAAACCACATAGCAAGTGAATGCCCGGCACTTGCACAGAACCAGTACAAAAAGAGCATGATTCAGTGGCAAAAGCCCTCCACTGGAGCCTGTGCAAGAAACATCAGCTACCTTGCAGTAATAAGTGGTACGAGCACCAACCTGAAGGAGTGATAGAAAATGATCAGGCAAAGATCCTCTGGGACTATGGTATCAGAACGGATAGGGTGATACGTGCAAACAGACCAGACGTGACGTTGATTGACAAAGTCAAGAAGAAAGTATCACTCATTTGATGTCGCAATACCATGGGACACCACAGTTGAAAGAGAGAGGGAAAAAAATGGAGAAGTATCAAGATCTGAAAATAGAAATAAGAAGGATATGGGATATGCCAGTGGAAATCGTACCCATAATCATAGGAGCACTAGGCACGATCCCAAGATCCCTGAAAAGGAATCTAGAAAACTAGAGGCTGAAGTAGCTCCAGGACTCATGCAGAAGAGTGTGATCCTAGAAACGGCACACATAGTAAGAAAATTATTATTATTATTATTATTATATTATTATTATTATTATTATTATTATTATTATTATTATAGTAAATAAAGGAGAGGAGCGTAGCGATCACGGCGAGCATCCCAAAACCTCTCGTAAAACACCACAGAAATTAGCCCACTTAAAGCCACGAATGAAACCGAACGGTATATGACAGCTCTTTTCAGGGGTAACTTGACAAGTTATTGTGAGCCTTTAAAAGCTGTTTGAGAAAGCGTGGGGGCAGACGGCGTGAAGGGAATTTGTCATCCCGTTGAAGGGTATCTGGCAAGGTGCCCGCCTCTGCTTATGAGCGGTCACTAAAATAAACATTTCATGTTTCGCTCGGCCGTTGTTATGAAACCGGGGAGATTATGTTTGTGTATATAAATATATATACACACTATATAATATATATATATATATACTATATATATATATGATATAGAACAATAAAAGTCCACACTTATGTAAGATGTGTATTAAACAATTCTTACATGACGGGAGCTTTCGTTTGTCTAACTGTTTAAGTAGACGAAAGTTCTATATATATATATACATATATATATATATATATATATATATATATATATATATATATACACACATATACATACATAAATACACACACACACACACACATATCTATATATATATATATATATATATATATATATATATATATATACACACACATATATAGTACATATATCGAAGATCATCATGACAAATATAAAACATATCTTGGCCAGTATATATATATATACAGTATGTTGACAGCTTAGTAAGTAAATTTGTAATCTTACAAATGAATGACTTATTATGAATCAATGACTTGGATCTCAAAGGGCTTTCTGTGATAAAGTGTGATTAAATTATAACTTTTATAAATTTTCCCTTAAGGTAGTTCCAATAACTTATAATGCGTTTTGATTAATCCATATCATTAAATGATTTATTTGTTAATACCAATAAGGTTTTTATTTTTTTATGGACGATTGTTTGGTCCTAAAGGAATACAAAGCTACAGACGCTCTTTTATTCTTCCTAAACCTTGCCCCTCCTTTAAACATCTAAAAAGGAAGCTCATGATTAGCACATCGAACCTTCCCACCATATATCGCATATTCACATATTGCTTATATTCGCGTTCTTCGTGAATTTTCTAAAGCTGCGTCCACAGAACAATGAAATGTGTCAAAAGCAGACATCAGCAACATATTGCATACATATAAAAAACATGTAGGTAAAAAGTCAACGATCGTACGCTATTGCATACATATTAAAAAAAACATGTAGGAAACATTTGCATACATATCATAAACATTTAGGAGACAAGTCAACGACCATAAGGTATTGCATACATATCAAAAACACGTAAGAAACAAGTCAACGAGCGTATGCTATAGCATAAGTATAAAAAAATGTAGGAAACAAGTCAACGACCATACGCTATTGCATACATAACAAAAACATGTAAGAAACAAGTCAACAGCTATATGCTGAGAGCGAATCTTTGACAAATGCTGGACAGTCGTATGAAGGACCACCAAGAAGTCGTTGACTTGTATTCAACTTGCCTGCGATTTTCATTCGATAAGTCGCGACATTTGTTTATGACACGTTTTAGTGTAGAGTGGACACACCCTAACGTTTCAGTGCCGTGCAACGTTTTCCAACTCTGTCTATCCTTTCCAATTTTTCAAAGCTGTACAGTTGTCAATCTTGCAAATTAAAAATTGCCGTCGCATTGAGTAATTATTCGCTTGACTGACAGACTGGAGACAGAAGTGTTGCGATAATGCCCCTTTATGAAATATATTATTTTCCTGAATATCTTATTTCGAGGTGGCTATAACCTCGAGTTTAAAATCAGTCCACTTTTGCATTGGGTAACATCTCTTTTCTGTTTGTCTGTTGCATACAAGAGAACAGGTTTTTTTTCCTCTTTATATATCACCACCTTTAAGGGACAACGAAAAGACATATTTACCTCATAATTCGTATTTTACTTGTCTCATTTTGAGGCTAGGAAAGACGAGTTGAGTGATATAGTTGCTTAACATGGCCATTGTTATCATTGGCAAAGAGAGAGAGAGAGAGAGAGAGAGAGAGAGAGAGAGAGAGAGAGAGAGAGAGAGAGAGGGGGGGAGGTGGGATGGATGGATGTCTGGCACTAAGTTCAGAATATTTTCGTGACATATTAGAGGTGTCTTGTAGCTTTAAACCCGCGTTGTCGTAAAACATATTATCCTGACATATGGTGCCATTGGCTGTAGTATTTTCATGTATTCATGTTCGTGTATATGTATGTAGATACGTCTGCATGTTTATATGGATGTCGTTGTATATTTAAAGATTAATGAATATACATTTTGATAGACTCGCTCCTCATCATATGTTTCGTCTGATATTTTTTTAATAAATTTCAAAATTGTTTAGCTTCGAAGTAATCGAGGACACGAGTAACTTTATTTTTAATAGACTTAATGTTGATTTCAAAGATATGCTCATTTATCTCTCTATCGATCTCTTATTATTATTATTATTATTATTATTATTATTATTATTTTTTTTTTTTTTTTTTTTTTTTTTTTTTTTTTTTTTTTTTTTTTTTTTTTTTTTTTTTTTTGCTCTATCACAGTCCTCCAATTCGACTGGGTGGTATTTATAGTGTGGGGTTCCGGGTTGCATCCTGCCTCCTTAGGAGTCCATCACTTTTCTTACTATGTGTGCCGTTTCTAGGATCACACACTTCTGCATGAGTCCTGGAGCTACTTCAGCTCTAGTTTTTCTAGATTCCTTTTCAGGGATCTTGGGATCGTGCTAATGCTCCTATGATTATGGGTACGATTTCCACTGGCATATCCCATATCCTTCTTATTTCTATTTTCAGATCTTGATACTTATCCATTTTTTTCCCTCCTCTTTCTCTTCAACTCTGGTGTCCCATGATATTGCAACATCAATGAGTGATACTTTCTTCTTGACTTTGTCAATCAACGTCACGTCTGGTCTGTTTGCACGTATCACCCTATCCGTTCTGATACCTAGTCCAGAGGATCTTTGCCTGATCGTTTTTCTATCACTCCTTCAGGTTGGTGCTCGTACCACTTATTACTACAAGGTAGCTGATGTTTCTTGCACAGGCTCAGTGGAGGGCTTTTGCCACTGACATGCCTCTTTTGTACTGGTTCTGTGCAAGTGCCGGGCATTCACTTGCTATGTGGTTTATGGTTTCATTTTTCATATTGCACTTCCTACATATGGGAGAGATGTTATTTCCGTCTATTGTACTTTGAACATATCTGGTTCTTAGGGCCTGATCTTGTGTCGCTGTTATCATTCCTTCAGTTTCCTTCTTTAGCTCTCCCCTCTGTAGCCATTGCAATTGTCATCGCTGGCTAGTTCTTTAGTCTGTCTCATGTATTGTCCGTGCATTGGTTTGTTGTGCCAGTCCTCTGTTCTTTCTGTCTTTCTCCTGTCCTCTGTATATTTCTGGGTCATCGTCTACTTTTATTAGTCCTTCTTCCATGCACTCTTTAGCCACGTCGTCTTCACTTGTTTTCAGATATTGCCCAGTGCTCTGTTTTCGATGTTGACGCAGTCCTCTATACTTAGTAGTCCTCTCCCTCCTTCCTTTCGTGTTATGTACAGTCTGTCCGTATTTGCTCTTGGGTGTAGTGCTTTGTGTATTGTCATTTGTTTCCTGGTTTTCTGATCTATGGTGCGGAGTTCTGCCTTCGTCCATTCCACTATTCCTGCGCTGTATCTGATTACTGGCACTGCCCATGTGTTTATGGCTTTTATCATATTTCCGGCGTTGAGTTTTGACTTGAGTATCGCCTTGAGTCTCTGCATATATTCTTTCCTGATAATGTCCTTCATCTCTTTGTGTTTTATATATCTCCTTCTTCCATTATTCCCAGGTAGGTTTGTATCCTTCCGTTTCATCTATGTGTTTGATGTTGCTAACCCATCTGGTAGCTTTATCCCTTCAGTTCTCGTTACTTTGCCTTTTTGTATGTTGACTAAGGCGCATTTTTCTATTCCAAACTCCATCCTGATGTCCCCAGATACAATCCTTACAGTCTGGATTAGGGTATCTATTTCCTTGATGCTCTTACCATACAGCTTGATGTCGTCCATGAACATCAGATGGTTGATTTTGTTGCCTCTTTTCTTGAGTTAGTACCCAGCATCCATCTTCTGTAGTACTTTTGTCATGGGAATCATGGCTACTACGAAGAGTAGTGGGGACAGTGAGTCGCCCTGGAAGATCCCTCTCCTAATATTAACCTCTGCTAGTCTTATTCCAGAGCTGTAAGTATTGTATTCCAGTTGCGCATTGTATTTTTGAGGAAGCTGATGGTATTTTCCTCTGCCCCATATATTTTCAGGCATTCTATTAGCCATGTGTGTGGTATCATGTCGAAGGCTTTCTTATAGTCTATCCATGCCATGCTTAGGTTGGTTTTCCTTCTCCTACTGTTCTTTCATTACCATTTTTTTTTTTTCTATCAGGAGCTGGTCTTTTGTGCCCCTACACTTCCTTCTGCAGCCTTTCTGTTGGTTGGGGATGGTGTTTGTCTCCTCTAGGTAGTTGTATAGCCTTTCACTGATGATACTCCTGTTAGTAACTTCCACATTATTTGGTAGGCAGGTGATAGGCCTGTAGTTACTGGCTATATTTCCCTTACTCTTGTCTTTTTGTTACTAAGGATGTTCTTCCTGTGGTCATCCATTTGTGTGCTTGGTGATTTGAGATACAATGCTGGAGTTGTTCTGCTATTCGTGGGTGTAGGGCCTTGAAGTTTTTGAGCCAGTATCCATGGACTTCATCGGGGACCTGGGGCTTTCCAGTTTGGCCATTTCTTTAGTGGTGTCTGACTGTGTCTGTCGTGATCTCTGTGAATCTTTGTTTTATTCTCCCTGTTTCTTCTTCCTTGACTTCCTGGAGCCATTATATATTATTATTATATTATTATATTATTATTATTATTATTATTATTATTATTATTATTATTATTATTATTATTATTATTATTATTATTATAATGTAAACGGACAGTCTTGCCTATAAGTATATGAGTAGACAAACCCCTTATTGGACAGGACTATCAAAGCAGTTATTATTATTATTATTATTATTATTATTATTATTATTATTATTATTATTTATTATTTTATTATTATAATTAGTCTTCAGATGATATTTTTCAGCTTCATGGAAAATCATGAAACATATTAAACATTTAATGTAACAAATTCAAGCGTGGATAAAGTTTATAACAAATAAATAAAAAAAAAGCAAATTTTACATAATCATCTCTCAAGAGAATGTGCCCCTTCATGTGATATTGCAGACTTAAACTTGACCGTTTACATCTATATTACTCAGGAGGAATGTACCGCATGTATGCGGTAGTTTTCCATAGTGTTGTTATTTCTATCGAGTTCACTTTACCAGTTCTCAGCGCTAGTAGTTTGCAACTGTAATAGTCGATGACATGGGTCAGAATGAGGAAGGGTAACTCGTTTGATGGAGAGTTTACTTATATAGATATATATATATATATATATATATATATATATTATATTGTGTATATTATAAATAAATA
>NC_061107.1:21150527-21178027 GCF_015104395.2 Macrobrachium nipponense | reverse complement strand
TTAATACTTATGATATTTCGATTAATAGTCATCCTCTCCATATAATCAAAATCATCATCTTATATTCCTCAAAGAACAGATAATCTCTACAAATAAAAACATTAGTAACATTACATCCCATAAGGCTTAGATTATTCTTTTAGGCCTATAAATCATTTTGCAACATATAGGCAGCGAAACGCAGCCTAAAACTTCAACATTCAAAGAAAATTGGTTGTAATTCATATTCCTGTTGTATTCGTCAAAAAACAGATAATCTCTACAAATAAATTAATTAATAACAGATTATATCTCAGAAGGCTTAGATTATTTTTTTAGGCCTATAAAACATTTTGCAACATACAGGCAGCTTAAACACAGCCGAAAGCTTCAACATTCAAAGAAAACTTGTTTTAATTCATATTCCTACGTTGAAAATGTTGTTATGAATGTTGAGCTTATTAGGTCTACTGTCAATACAGCAGACGTAGTTATGTTGACCAGTCCGAGGAGCATGTAGTGTGCTTTCATTGATGGCACAGCTAACCTTATCACACCGCATTTTGAACTTAGCAGCATGAAAAAAGAAAATCAGTTCAAATCACACAGATTACGAATTATACCAATGCATAAAAGGTGTCATATTTATATAACCATAAGGAAAATAGGGCTAGCTGTGAATTCACAAACTTTTCGACATGTATGACATTAGAAAAAAAAGTATAACACTACTTGGCAACATCACGTTGAGTCTGAGAATCTGGACGATACAAAAAGAATCATGTTGCATGAGATTTGAGCACCACTGTACGTAAAAGGTGAGATAAATTAATAAACTATAAATAAGAATACAGATACACCCATTATAGACGAATTCATCCTCGGCATTCAAGAGTGCAGGTATCCCTGAAAGAGCAGTTGTGAAAGTATGTCACTGACCCATTTCTCATAATGTTTTTCGCATCTTCCGTGCAATGTGGATGAGAAGTAATAAGTATTCCCCCTTTTTTATCTGTAAAGGCATTGCGCTCTTTCAAGGGTAACATTTCTGTTTTATTGAATAAGAAGCCGTTTTCTTTCAGTCTTTGCTCCAATAACCACCTTTTTATTGGATTCATTATGAGTGTTCTTTTAGAGTGGTTCCACGTTCCTTTATGGTATCCTTCGATCATTTTTACCTTTCGTTATACTTGTTTGTCTCGCGTTCCCTTTACGCGAGGAAACATTTCAAGACATTCTAATTCCTCTTGTTTTTCATGTGGTGAGAGAATAGGAAAGAGAGAGAGAGAGAGAGAGAGAGAGAGAGAGAGAGAGAATTACGTGAAACAACGGAAGTGTTTATCGTGCTGGCGGCAATTAAAAAATGCATTTAGATGTGAATCATAGAATTCAAAGGTACCTCACTGCAGCCAGATACCTGAACTCTCATAACAAATAAAATACGAAGTGAGTACTCTAAAGGCAACAGTGATCCCTTTAAAAATTTATTAATCATTCACGTGTAAAAATTATGTCCAGTGCATAAAAAAATTTTCCTATTTAATTTTTACATTTGTAAACATTACAACTTACAGTCTCCCCATTCTTATACCATTTCAAGTTTCATTCCATCCAAACCTTGTCTAAGATGTACTTCATTTTGCTTCTGACGCTTTTCGAACTTTAATAACCATAGTTCTGGTGAAATCTTTAACTAAGATCGTTTATGTGCGTAGCCTAATGAAGAGCAACACCACGTCTGCGCATTAGTGCATTACTGGACGCCATTCTATAGTTGTCATTGATGTCTATATCAGAGAAGTCAATTGTCGATACAACTGGACATGGCTATTTGAAGTGTGAAGATTCACAACATAATTTGTGTGTGTGTATATATATATATATATATATATATATATATATATTCTATATATATATAGATATTGTTTTTTTAAGTGATATCAGTGTTTATAGGTTTATTTTGTGGACAGTTTTGTGTGTGTACGTGTCTCAATCCCGTGTGTACATTTTTTATGTGTTTATGTAGAGTTTTAAAAAATGCTTCAAAGTCATGTAATCGTGTATAGGTTTATTCTCACGACAGTTTTATGTGTGTGTGTGTGTGTGTGTGTCTGTGTCTATGTAAGTGTCTTATAGCCTTATGTACATATATTGTATGTGTGCTGTTTTCTCCTTTATGTAAGTATGTAGGTTGAATTCCTGCCTGTGCATATTGGGATTTATTTCATTTCTTTTGACGTTATCATCTTCGCGATGAAATGGACGTGACACAGACCTTTGTGTCCAGAACAAGTAACCCTGAAAGAGCGAAATTTTATGTCACCGCCATTTAAGTCAACCCTTTTTTCGAACTAGAATGAGGCAGCAGTTTAAATGGCCCAGAGAGCTGACGTGATGCAAGAGGACCCAGAATGGATGTGACAATGGATCATCATCATTTGCCGCAGCTTTTCGAAAGTTGGCGCCCTGCTGCAGCGCACAGCGCTCTCATGACAGCATATTTTGCTGATTGATTTTAGCGGATTTGTTTGAAATAATGTTTCACGTTTGTTTTGATGTTAAGTTTCATGGCGTTTATTATATTTTTTTCTTCCTTTTTTTTTACTGTTTCCGTTACATTTGTTTTTGTAAAACGATTCAAGGTAATTTTATGAGTAATTTCCTTGTATCTTTTATGAAGCCTTTAAACATTTTTGTTTGTAAAGCTTTTTAGGAATAAAACAAAGCCATTACCCACTTCCAATGAAATAACTCCTATTATTCAATATAATAAAACTCTTCATAAATCATTTTTTGTAGGTTTTCATAGTAATTCACGTATGGAATTTAGCGCCTCAGTGGCGTGGTCGGTATGGTGTTGGTGGCATTCCATGGAGGAGTTTGATATCTGTATTTCTGGTGATAGAAGTTCACTCTCGACTGTGTTCGGAAGTCACGTAAAGCAGTTGGTCCCGTTGCTGAATAACCACTGTTTCCATGCAACGTAAAAACACCATACAAACAAACAAACGTATGGAATTTTGTCCCATGAAATGTTGCGCGCTGTTGAGGCAGTACAGCTAATGTTGACGTAAATGTTGCTGGTTGATCTTTACTTTTAGTGAGTGATTCGTCCTTAGCCAAGGAATCTTTGCCTTGCGTTGTGCTGAATGCAGCATTTAATCTGATTCTGTTCACGAGGAAGCTTTACGTCGTGTGCTCGTAAAGTTTACGAGCACCCAAGAATGGAAATACCGAAACACGGGTTGGAAATTATATATTCACGCGAACGAGGTCCTACAGTTGTGAAAGGTAAATGCTACTGGTGAAGATGTTTAGAATGATGTTGATAATGAAAGCAGAGCTGGGGAAATTTTAAACACCAGTGCTCATACACACACACAAACATACGCACACACGTAAGCACCCACGTACGCACGCTGGCATCCCACCATACACAATCACACCCACACTTAGGTCTGAAGTTTTCCCGCTATATCTGCGCTTCTGACGTCACATCGAGCAAAGTTCGACGACCAGAGAGAGAGAGAGAGAGAGAGAGAGAGAGAGAGAGAGATCGCATCTTGCCATTGAATCCGCAATGCAAGATGGCAAATCACTAACGAGTGAATTTTCCGTAGAAATATTACACAGCAATATATCACTCATAATGAATCTTCTTCCGTCACTTGCGTAACTTGTCTGGTTTTCATGTCTGTTACCAAGGTGACAGTCTGTCACACACCCACCGAGAGTTATTTCTGACCAGGACGGACAGAAAAGGGAGAATCTTTCGTCTGTTCCTTTCATGGTAGATGTGGAGGGTCTCCCAGCTTCTGCCAAATGTGATGTAGTGTCATGTTTTTATTGCTGATGAGAAAATAGTCATTGTTACATGACACTGGCTGTTGTCTCGTAGCTATCGTAGGCAAACATTTTTTTTTTTCTTTTTTTTGGTGGGGGCTGGCCCTGGTTGGTACAATTGGTAACGAAAGGGACGTATCTTAGGGTCAGCTAGACGCGGTTTCACTACGGAAAAGACGATGGGGAAGTTGAGTTTGGGCTTAACTGAGGCCCAACAAGCAACTTAGAATTTCGAAGTATGGGAGAAACGTCATTATTGTTGAGGGTGTAATGCGGATTTTAAACATTTCATTTGAAAATGAAAATATGCCCACGTGAGAGACATAGCTTTATGTGACGAGGCAGAACTGCCATGTTCACGGATCGCAGGATGAAAAATGCCAAAGAAAACGAATGCCGATGAGAACTTACAGATTTTAGAGAAATAACATGAAATTATTCCAAATGGGAAAGCTTCTAACAAATTTAAAGATAAAACGTCGTCTTGACGCAACGAATTTGCATTATTTGCATATGTATAATATTTGCATCATATTTTAATGTATAAATCCCCCAGTGTGATGATCCCTTCATTAGGAGACACTTTTTTTGTTCTTATATAAATAAAGGAAATGCTCCCTTTAAAAGTTTGAAGAAGATTTGGTTTCTTGCATATATTTCCCTTTTATCTGAACGTGAAAAAAATACTTTATAGCCATTTAAACAATAGTACGGAATTATTAAAACCTTTAATTATAATAGCAAACATAAGTATACAGATATTATGTATGATAAATTCGTAAAGTAACTAAGTCTACGAGCATAACCAGCCCCGTTTCACGGGCAGAACCAACTCCGTTTCAGGGAATCCCTTCTCACCCCCACCCCCATCGGAGGGAGAGGGAGGTACTATGAAACCCCATTATAAATCCATGTTAGGGGTCTGCACCATAACCCTGCCAAGTTTCATGCCTATCGGACCAGCCGTTTGGCCGTGATTGAATGACAGACGGACGGACAGCCATAACGCTCATTATAGTAAGGTTCTGTCTCACTCAAGCTGTGCTGAGCAGAGGGTTTGGAGGGGGGGGGGAGGGGGGGGGGGGGGAGAGCTTCTGGTCATTAGTTAGGAAGCTCATTTGTAATGCTTTAATATTACTCATTCCTCAAGATTTGTTTTTTGGTTAAAAAAATAAGAAGTGAGAGGAAGTATAAATACCTTTGTAACAAAAAAACGGGGGGGCGGGGCGGTTGGGAGGGTGGGGAGAAACAGGGCACATGGTAGAGAACCCCTTACTCTGGATCTTCCCCTAGTTGTAACCCTCCAAGGAATACGGCCCACCTGTTGTATCTTGCTGCTGCCAGTATTCCTCTTGTTTTTATTTTCTCTCTCTCTCCTCTCTCTCTCTCTCCTCGCTCTCCTCTTCATTCTCTCTCTCTCTCTCTCTCTCTCTCTTCTTCTTTTTTTTTTTTTTTAATGGCCCTTTTTGTTGAAGGCAAAGATAATTTCTCTCTCTCTCTTTTTTTTTTTTTTTTTTTTTTTTTTTTTTACGGGAGAAATCTTAGCGAGTCATAAATACAAAGGTTTTTGATTTAGCATACATAGCTTATCCTCCCTCTTCTTATTCTTTCTTCTTCGTTATATTGATAATAATAATAATAGTAATGATATTTTATTGAATATAATGGCAGAATTTATTATGTACAGAATTTTCCCAATTCTCCTAATGTCTTCCTTCTCTGGCACACTGTCATCATGAAAATTGAGAGAATTCTGTACAAAATAAATTCTGTAAATTCTGCCATTTTATTCAGTGAAATATGTTTGAAAGAAGGTCTGTTTATTACTTAATAATAATAACAATATTATAATGATACTAATGCTGGATGAAGAGATCTCTTAAAAGTCGAGCATTTACGATGTAGTAGTAATAGTGACCGCAATCCTTCAAGCTTTTGAGACACACCTGCTCCTTTCATCAGAGTGATTGAACACAAAGTAATGTACCAGTTACTCTGTATTCTGAGCAGACAGTCCCTCAGCAAACATGCCATCGTGTATGAATTGAGTGAATCAGTTAGAGTGAATCAAAGCCATTTCAATTCAGCGTTGGAACGAAGACCGTCTATGGGTTCTGGTAGCATTAGGTTAATTCATATAAGCATCAATATGCAAAGTCGTGGAACAGTCGAAGCGGCTTTGATTCATTCTAAAGCCGCAGTCAATATATATATATATATAATATATATATATATATATATATATATAGTATATATATATATATTATATATATATATATATATGTGTGTGTGTGTGTGTGTGTGTTTGGTGTGTGTGTGTGTGTGTGATGACAAGTCTACCTTAACAAAGACAAAGGGCTTCTTGCCATTGCCATTGACTGCGGGATTATAATATATATATATATATATATATATATGAAAGGAACCTTAAAATTCATAAATGACACATGGAATACTGGTATAACTGGTGATAAATAGCCGCCACCCCCCCCCCCCCCCCCCTCCCCTACCCCTTCACTTCAAGCCATTGCCTTGACAGGAAAAAAATATATCTAGTTTGTGACGGATGCCAGTGCAGGCCCAAACCCAGATAACCGTTCGCGACACCGAAGATAGTCCTTTAATGGAAAACTTATTCATCTAAGAATAGACGTGCAGGGAGACGACTGTCTGCCCAATATAACGCCTCATACATTACGCTGTTGTTATGCCATTCCTTCTGAAGAAGGTAACAGGCGTTTCATAAATGCTTTACAGAGTTCTGCAATTTACTATGCTTTGCTCGACGAACTTCGATGTGACGTCAGAAGCGGAGAAACTGCGGTAAAGTTCTGACTTTTCCCGCTGTTCCTCCGCTTCTGACGTCACATCGGACAAAGTTCGTCGACCAAAGCTCGACCGTGTGGACGGGGCCTTATACGCTCGATTTTTAAGTGTCATTTTAGTCCTCAAACTTTTAAACTTGGTTGATCAAGGTATGCAGATTATTATTATTTGATTAATATTATTATTATTTTTTAAAAATTACTCATAGTAGCACGTGTCTTAAAATGGAGAAACAAATATACACTTATTTATATGTACAATTATTTAAAGATAAATCTGTACACAGCTCTCGGGAATTTGTGTGATTCCCCTTTTCCGTCTGGTGTAACTTTTTTTATACTTTATTTAAAACATCTAATGCACACAATACATTACTTTATTACAATATTATGTTGAAGAACAATATTCCAATTTTTTTTTTTTCATGTACAACACTTTTATAATTGTACTAATATTCGGCGTACTATAATTTCATTATACTTTATAACAGAAGTCTTCAATTGAGTCACAGACAATTATTAATACCCATCTTGTGTAACACCCCAAAATAAAAGGACTCAAAACAAGCGAAGTTGTTCTTCAACTAAGGAACCGGTCGTCAAACATACTTAAGGCCCCCATACACTGAACGATTGTCGTTATCGACCCACACACACACTATCCATACCGTATGAAGCGCCTCAGCGGCGTGGTTGGTATGGTATTAGTGCCCCACCTCGGTGGTCGCGGTTTCGATTCTAGACCATTCCACTAAGGAGTGAGAGATGTGTATTTCTGGTGATAGAAGTTCACTTTCGACGTGGTTCGGAAGTCGCATAAAGCCGTTGGTCCCGTTGCTGAATAATCACTGGTTCCATGCAACGTAAAAGCACCAAACAAACAAACAAACATACAGTGTGAACGATCTCGGCACCGATTTCAGTCTGAACAAAGATTTTGTCTCGAGAAGACGTCATGGCTTCATCTCTAGAGGAGACGCGCGCGATAGCGTTATATCGGCAGACAAACCCATACATTGAACGATCTGCGTATGACAAACTTAAGTCGCAAGCCAGCAACCTGGTCGTGACAGATCCCCGCTGAGGTCGTTCAGACACGAAGTTCCGCCCACTTTTGCACTTAGACAAGCCCATTCACAGTGTTTTTGCGAACGATACAGACAGTCGTTCAGACAATCGTTCAGTGTATGGGGGTCTTTAGATCAGGAAATGGTGTCGTTTTCTGATGAAAGCCCCATCATCGTCTAGAATGTCTAATCCGGCCGTTGTGGTCATCAACAGCGTAGGCATTGTTGGTTACCGGAAATAACAGAGTTACCTGAAGGGTATTTGATTCTCCATTATTAGGCAAAGAAATTAATTTGATTAATGAATTCAGAAACAAATTACTTCCAATTTGCGCAATGTTCACAGTGCTTCCAGAACTGTTGTACTTCTATGAACTGTAAAAATAAAAAACAGTCATTTACTTCCTATTCATAGCGAATTAGCGTTGGATAATGGCAGCATGAAACATGAATGAAACGATGACTTTTTTTTTTTTTTTTTTTTTTTTTTTTTTTTTTTTTTTTTTCCATGAATCCAGGATTTCATCACGATGGGTTCTAAAGCTCTGCAGTAATTCGTCATTCAACAGTCATGCATTTCAATGCTCATTTCATATTTCATTTCACCATTTTCACGCCACAATGATCAAAGATCATGTCATCATGACCATTGCTGTGAATATGAAATATATGTTAACTGTTATATTGTTTTCGTAAAATGAAATGAAAATTTTTTATTTTGGTGTCGATGCATTCGGTAGAAGTTCAGCAGGTGAGAGTTGCTCTTACATAACAACGTTTTTTTTAGGGGAACTTCTGTTAGCTGCTGAAAGTACTCACTCTGTTAATGTCCTGAATAGTTTTCTTATCTCAACGTTCACCTTCATTAGTTTTCAAGACCTTTTTTATATGTTAGTCATCATGTGTAGGGATTCCACAGGCTTTCTACTACTACTACTATTATTATTATTATTATTATTATTATTATTATTATTATTATTATTATTATTATTAATTGCTAGGAATCTGATCCTCAACATTTTATTCCATTTGGACGTTTCGGTGTTTAACACACGAAGCCATTTTCGACCTAAAATAGAGGCGAAAAGAGAGGAATAAAAAAATTATTATATATATATATATATATATATATATATATATATATATATATTATATATATATATATATATATATATATATATATATATATATATATATATATATGTGTGTGTATATATATATATATATACATATATATATATATATATATATATATATATATACATATATATATATATATAGAGGTATATATATATATATATGATATATATATATATATATATATACATCTATATATATATATCATATATATACTATATATATATATATATATATATATATATATATATATATATATACCGGGAAGAAGTATCAAATCATGGACATTTGAAGCGTTTGCTAATGGAGAAGAGGGGCCTGGGGGCGGGAGGATGTGTTTGGTTGGGTGCTTACGGGTGGTAGAGTCTCCTGTGAAAGACATTCAATCATTGACTCGGCTTAAAATCTAAACTGCCGGATTATTAACATGTTAACCCAGCTTTAAGCAACTTTGTGTTATTGAATATTAAGGGTATCATCACCAGCCCCTCTGTACTTATTGATTAAAAAAAAAAAAAAAAAAAAAAAAAAAAAAAAAACATTTAAACTCGTATTTGATAGGGAATGAATGCCCTTCGATAATAACTGCAGAGTGTGGGACACAGGCAAAGGCATGGTAATGGTAACCAGCTTTCCTCTTTACTGGGTAAACTTTAAAAACTGGTAAACATCATTATCAGAGAATTTTGCTATTATGATTTTGATGAATTATAAAGACAATCTTTTAGTAATAACGTTTACCAGTGTTCGTAAAGGTTGGCCTATGAAGGGGAAGGTTACAAAGCAAAGATACTAGTATAGAGTACACAAAGGTACTCAACTCGAATATTTTCCGCATAAGAACATACGTACCACGAAAGCCACCAAACGGTTGTAATCTGATGCCATCGAGGCTGTGACGTCACAAGAAAATCCAGGACATACGTCACAAATGTAAAAACCTTGCATTCAAGATTTTCTATTTATATCATGCATTCACGATTCTCTCTTTATGCCATGCTGTCAAGATTCCCTCTTTATACCATGTATTCAGAATTTTCAGTTTTACACGGTCATTCTGGGCTTGATCTTGATACCTTGCATTCAGTATTTTCTCTTTACGCCATAAATGCTGGGCAGCACTACAAACACAATATAGTCGTATTTCTTATAAATTGCATTTATAATACTCTATTTTAACAGGTATGTTTCAGTAAATTCAAAATGCGATCAACAAAAATAAAAGTATTGCTACATAAGCCGTAGCCGAAATATACCTTCCGAACAAAGTATGTAAACAAATGACGCTATTCTTCAATCATTTAGGAAATCGTGTTCCCATTGGTTGGGAATGACGTCATTCTTTTTGATTTTGGTTACAACCGCCAGTTGTCTCTACTGGCGCCGTGGATCATCTCATGGCTGAGTTGAGTATCTTTTGTGTTCTCTGTAGTATCTGTTACAGAACAAGTAACGATTCTTGTAGAGCGTCGCGAGTTCATGTATCCACTGTTCAATACTGTGTTACGGAATTATATTCTTCACTGAAAGTTTTCGTTTTACAGTTTAAAATTTTCATTATTATTATTTAAATAAATAAGGATCTTTTTGTTTTTATAAATAAATGCAGGGAGGTACAGGGGTAGGGGCTGTGGGATAGGCTTAACAATCCCGTTGCCTAAAGGTACTCTCTGCTTGGTCGGAGGCTAGGATTATAAACTCAAGTTTTGTAATCTGCTACACGATCCTTTTCAGGGCACAGTTCCAAGAGCAAACATTCCCTTGATTCCTCTAGGTTCTTCTTTTTATAAAAAAGAAAGCATTAGCTTGATATTTTTATCTTAAAAAGAAAAATCTTTGGTTTAACAAAAGACATTACCTATAGCCTTTTGTTCCTGTTCTGGTATTAAACGAAAGAAAGGTAGCTACCATTTACCCCGAGGTCAAAATCGTATAAATGGAACGAATACAGGCCATATCCAGAACAGAGTCTTTTTGCCCCGTAGGAATACTGGGTCTGTAAGTTAGTAATCGTTCTTAACCCTTGGGTGAGTAAACTATCGTACCGACCGAGAATAATTGTCTTTAGTTAACATTGTCCCTCCTTGAAGCTTTCCCTTCTTGTAGGTAATGCTTCATGTAGTAGACTATAGCATAAAAAATGATCTAGTCGGTTTGAACGGTTTTCGTGGAATGGTTAATGTATTGATCTCCGTGATCTGGAAATCTATCTCGGAGAATACGTCGTCCATTAAACCGGCTTTGATCAGAATCCTTGTCAATTAAGTCGCGTTATCTGCGCTTTGTCAACGTAAATTCTATTAAGATAGTTTGACATCGAAGACCTTTGTTCATGTGACGCCAGTTATTTCTGCTGATAAACTAATACGTGATATTGGTATTGGTGTTGCAGTCACCTTGTAGAATAATTTTGTGACGTTTTACGAAAGGGAACTGAGCAGAGCAATAACTACATAGAGCACCATGAATATAATCCGCGTCATTTACATTGTTCAGAAGAGGCTGAATCGGATGGTCCTGCTTTGACATTTTTACAAGTTGTCCTTACCTTACCTTACAGACCTTACAGTTCGTTCGGGTTGCCCCAGGTCCCTCAGTGTGAGGCGCCTCTAATGTCTACCAGAGAGTTGCTAGTACAATCTTCCGGTATATTTGCATCTTCCAATCTTGGATGGTCCTGGGATGCAGTTTAGATATTTGTCGAGCTTATTCTTAAACACATCTACGCTCACTCCTGATATATTCCTCAGATTGAGCTGGCAACGCATTGAATAGACGCTTGCATTATCGATGCTGGTGCGTCAGTGGATTAATGTTCTGTGTGCTTTCCTTATTTTTCCTGGTATAGTTTTGGGGCACTATTATTCTACCTCTGCTTGCTCTTTCTGATATTTTAGTTCCATGATATTTTCTGTTACTCCTTCTATCTGTTTCCATGTCTGAAATTATCATGTAGCGTTCTCTCTCCTTTCTAGACTATATAATTTTTAAGGATTGTAGTCTTTGCCCAGTAGTCTAGGTCCTTAACTTCTTCTATTCTAGCTGTAAAGGACTTTGTACACTCTCTATTTGTGCAATACCTCCTTTTGATAGTGTGGGTACATATCATATTGCAATATTCAAGTGGACTACGAACATATGTTTTTATAAAGCATAATCATGTGTTCAGCTTTTCTTGTTTTGAAGTGCCGTAACAACATTCCCATTTTTGCTTTTACATTTTGCCAACAGAATGGCTATTTGATCATTGCATAACATGTTCTATTCATCATCACACCAAGGTCTTTAACTGCTTCCTTATTTGTGATTGTCTCATTATTAGGTCCCCTATATGCAATATAGCTTTCCTTCTCTGTCTCCATATTTATTGATTCAAAATTTTATCAGAGTTAAATACCATCCTATTTACCTCTGCCCAATCATATACTTTGTTAAGGTCTCTTTGTAAGAGCGTTCCTATCTTCATCACAAGTAATTTCTCTACTTATTCTTGTGTCATCAGCGAAACTACTCACTACCGAATCCTTAACATTACTGTCTATGTCTTTCAATCATAATAACAAACAATATTGCAGCTAGCACCGTACCTTGTGGCACGCCGGATATTACTTGGTTTCATCCGATTTCTCATCGTTTGCAATAACTATCTGTTTTTCTGTTGTGTAAAAATTCTTTTAACCATCTTCCTACTTTATCTACGAATATTGTGTTTTCTAATTTTCTTTGCTAATATATTATGGTCTACTTTGTCAAAAGCTTTTGCAAAGTCTAGATAAACCACATCTGTTTCATTTCCCGCTTTTCATATTTTTGAATATGTTCTCACGGTGGACTAACAGTTGGGTTTGTGTACTTTTCCGGGTACGAAACCGTGTTGTCCTATATTAAACAAATTTATTTTTTATTAATGTTTCATAATATTTTTCTTCATTACCCTTTCATACACTTTCATAATATGTGATGTTAGACTCACAGGCCTATAATTACTTTTCCCTCTAGTCTTGATCCACTTTTGAAAGTAGGGTGATATATGCTAATTTGTGCTCATCATAAATCTTGCCTGTATCTACACTTTGTCTTAATAATATTGCAAGTGGCTTTGCGATAGAATGAACTACTTTCTTTAACAAAATAGCAGGGACTCCATTTCCCCCCCCCCCTGGCCGGCCCTGCAGCAGCTCCATTTTTAATTTCATTAATTGCCTGCACAATATCAGCTTCATTAATTTCTATGTCAGCTAAATATTCACTATTTTCGTCCCTTACTTCTATATCATTATCTTCATTATCTATTCTAGGGGTGAATTCTCTCTTATATCGTTCTGCCAGTATGTTGCAAATTTCCTTTTTTTCATTCGTTAATCTCCCTTCAATTCTCAGAGGGCCTATTTCTATTCTTCTTTTTATTCATCTTCTTCGCATATGAGTATAATAGTTTGGGGTTTTGCTTGATATTTAATAGGGTTTTTTCTTCCAAGTCCCGTTTTTCATTTTCTTTTGATTGTATAATCTTTTGTTCTGCATTTTCTATCTTACTTTTTAGTTCTATAACTTTCCATGCATTTTTTTCTTTTGCAAGACCTTTTTTCCACTTTCTGATTTTCTGGAACAAGATCCTTCTGTCTCTTGGTACGCATGAATGATGTTTACTTTCTTCTTCGGTATATATTTATCCACTATTTTCTCCAATATTTTATATAATATCTCCGTATTTACCCTTATGTCCATCACTTACGAAAATGTTATCCCAATCTTTGTTTAATTCTTCATTAATTTCTGACCATTTTATATTTTTACTGTAGAAGTTGTATTTTCCATATCCTTCCCACTTTTTCATTTCTTGCTTATCTCTATTTTCACTTGCTTTGGAATGAATGTTAATTCTATGACATTATGATCTGAAATACTCTCATTATAAAACTATTATTTCTTTAACATAATTCATCTCGTTCACAAATACTAGGTCTAAAGTATTTTCCTTTCCTTGTTGGCAGGTGATTTGTTTGTTGAATGTTGTTATTCTAGTAGCATATCTAATAGCTTTTCAAATTGCCTCTTATCTTCTGCACTACTATTACTCTCTTTTTTATATGTATAACGTACACCACAGTCTCCTATTCGTTCTTTCCATTCTACGAAAGGAAAGTTGAAGTCACCAGATAGGAGAATAGTCCAGTCCTTGTGATTTCTACATATAATCATCCAATTTTTTCAAATTATTAAGTCAAACTCTTTAGTATTAGGAGGTCTATATATTCTATGTTCATCAATTTTTCAGATTCAAATTCTACCGCTATTAGTTCACATTCTGAGTTACTATATTTCTCATATATTTTCCTTGTTTTTTGTCTTTCCCATATATTGCGGTTCCCCTTGATTCCCCCCCCTATTTTTTTCTATCTGATCTATAAGTTTGGAACCCTTTTATTTGATCATCATTCCCAGTCTCTTGGGAATACCAGGTTTCACTTTATTCATTCTTATATCTATTTTCTTTTCATTTTGGGTTAGTTCTTCTAAGTACTTATTTTTCTTTTTGAGTTACTCCGTAACTAAAACCTGCGCATTCATCACTATGATGGTTTGCGTGTTTTCTCCTTCATTTAATATTGGTAGTAATAAGGATTTTCCCATGTCTCTTTCCTGTTCTGGTAATGTTGTTCTTTTTTTCATTCCAGAAATTCTGACATTAAAAAATCCAACTTTTCCATAATATTTGATCTTCCTTCATCATAATTATTCATTTTGTGTCTGAATCTGCAATTTTCTCCCGTTCTGCAATATCCTCTTGCATAATAAATACAGTTATTATCTCTTGAGTAGAATTTCGGAGCTGATGCTTTGAAATTTTTTGCTGACACCTCTGCATATCTCATTGGTGGTTTGCTTTTCTCTTTTACCTGATATTCTTGATTTCTCTCTTTATTTGTTTCTTTCTTATTTTGGATTTTATTACTTGGTTGGTTATTTATTTGATTATGATTCATGGCTACAGGGTGCATATATTTGCATTTTTTGTCGAACTTACATCCTTTTCCTTCTTTTAGGTTTTTACTATTTATGGATGCAGATCTCTGCAATCATCCCCATAGCCATCTAAGTATGCACATTTACATATATTTCATAGTTTTGACATACCTTAGGATGTTTGTAGTAACATCTTTCTCCAAATCTGCAATTCCCTCTTTTCAAAAGGTTGCAGATTTTGTCTTTCTTGTCTATTTTTTCCTCTTTCCCGTCATTGTGTAGATCTGGGTAGAGCCTCTTCGGGATTTGCTTTTCTGTTGTCATATCGTAATTTATTTCTTCGTAGGTTATGCTGCTTTATTGCCTCATATGTAGTATCAATGAGTATCTCTGCATCCATACTTTTATCTTGTTCTTTGTTTTTCCTTATTTTTTTCTGTCATTTCATTTTTGTTTACTTCTCTTCCGTTTTTCCTCTTCTTCTTTTTCTCTTCTTCTTCCTCTTCTTCTTCATCCTCAACTATTTGTAAATTCAAGGCTTGATTTAATAACATTGTCTATCCATGATAGACATGTTGAACAAAAAATTCTTGTATCTTTTCTCAAATCTTGCATTACCTCAGCACACTGTGGATGGGTCGGAATGTTGCATGCAGCACATTTTCTGATTAGGTTTTGTGGATTGACTATGCTATACAAACCTTACACAGTTTGCATGCTTTTGGCATTCTTTTTCCTAATGCATCAATTAGGATATTCACAAGATTCACCTTATTCATTTTCTTTGTCGGAATATGTTGGTTTATGTATATTTTCTTTATGAGTCTCTTGACCACTTGGATTTTATTTGGAACTTCTTCAATTATTTTCAAGATGTTTTCATTAGATTTGTTCCAGTTTGAAGGATTATATCCTTCTAATATATCTATGAATGCTTTTGTATCTTTTTGGTTAGGACTGTTGCTGATTTCATAAATGAGAAATGCCAGTTCCCTTCCTGCTACCTCATCGTATTGCGAATCCGCCAAGCAAGCTAAATTACGCCACCTCTTCCCGCAGTTGGAACTTACTGCCATCTTGTTCTGATTTCAGTATTACACTTGTTATATGATGGGAGGAAAATCATAAAGAAAACCAGAAAAAGATGCCTTTGTGGCTGGAATTCTCGGAGCCCTGTTTCTTCTATTGAGATAAATAGAACAGTTCAACTTCGCAGGAATTCATTACCCGGAATAGCACCTTAAGTCTGCCCAAATCAAGGAATAAACGCTTTGTATTCCTTTAATTCTCCCTGTGTTGGATTTTTTTTTTTTTTTTTTTTTTTTTTTTTTTTTTTTTTTTTTTGTCGTTGGAGGGTTTGGAAGGAGGGCATAGAATAGCGGAATATCATCTCGGGATTATGTGTATTCGTATTTGAAGCTACTCGAGAGGGAGTTTTGTATCATACGGTGACTTTTACGTTTAAGTAAACGACAAGCCGCACATACAGTCGATGCCATGTCTCGCTCAACTTCTCTGGCAGAAAGTTAGTGGGATGGTGTCTGAGCGTTGGTTCATTACGAACATAAACAAGTTTATGGTGTTGCTTGCAATAATTGCTGTGGCGGGATTTTCTTTTCATTCAACCTCTCTGGAGATTGTTTAAGGATGGTATTGTATGTGTGAACTTTTATCTACTCACTAAAAAAAAAATTATACTGGTTTTTCGCTTTGTCTTTGTTTCCTTTATTACGCACTATATTTTCCCTTCCCTTTCCCATACTTCAAAATGATTACCCACTTGCATTCGTCAACTACCCAGGCTTCTATCTCAGTTGCAAGTATGTTAATGAAGTCCATTTTTTTTCAGCAGTTTACAAGAACTTAATTCTTTTTAACAGTATGCCGTATGACTTATTTGTTTTTAATCATGAAAAATAGCAATAATGATACCGAGAATAAGGAAAAATTCCCAAGTACCACGAATTTAACGATAGCAACGCTTGAAATAACTCGCAATTCGCGTTTAGCAACCACAGTTTTGCATCTTTTTCCCCCCTTCTTTGACTTCGTCTTCAGTTTAATCTCCATAAATATATTTGGTGCCTCGGTGAGTATTGCAGGTGCCAGCAATATATCCTCCTCTCTATATCTCTGTTCTCTTTCATCTTTACTGAGCCATAAACTACTCAAAAAAGTTATCTTGTGTCATCAGTGTCTCTGTCGTCAACACACTAATTGTTTTGGCTCTTCTTGTTTCACCGAGCGTCTTCCCACTTGTTGTTATAAGAATATGGTTTCTGAGGTGATTGTTCTAGAAAGGAGACTTATTGCTGTTATTAACGTTGAAACACTTCCACGATAAATATGTAGGGGATGATACAAAGGAAGTTAGAGAGCTTAATTCATGTGTAATACAAGTGTCAGGTGGGATGTGAAATCTAAAGAAATCTTTTTAAGAAAAAGTAAACGTATAGTGAGAGCTGTCAAAGATAAAACATAAAAAGAGGGGAAAAGTGAATCCGTTGCAAAATATGCTTTCAAGTTATTGAATAATGTCAGTTCGGTTTTCCCGCTTTTTCCTTAATTTCATTGCAGGAAATGCAACGGAAGAGAAATTAACTGATGGACGTGGGTGTACATTATAAAATCAAAATAAACGAGTGTGGTTTAATTGCATGAAATATTTTTCTGGTATGTTTACCTGCCCAAAGTAATATGAAGTGTAGCATATTTGAGAGAGAGAGAGATAATATGAACTGTAGCATATTTTAGGGAAAGAGAGAGAGAGAGAGAGAGAGAGAGAGAGAGACGTCTACATCCACAGCTGCCCCCCCCCCCCCGCAACCCCACCCCCAGCTCAAGCGAGTAATTCCATTTAATAAAATAAACAAGGAACAATGAGGATTTATCGCAAGTTCACATTTAGTATTTTATAGAAAAAGAAAGACTAACGTACTTAGACCAATTCCAATACGCTTTATCTTTAGGATTAGGTTATATTATTCATATGCTATAGATGATTCTGTATTGCAACTTGATTTCCTTAAAAAAAATCCTCAGACTGACGTTTCTCTCTCTCTCTCTCTCTCTCTCTCTCTCTACTCTCTCTCTCAAAAAAAAAAAACATACAAAGACGCTTCTTGGAACATTAGTTTTTCTATTTTTTCTAATTTTTATCATCTCGTAAACGGTAAGACGTTGGCTCTAACATAATGAGTAAATTATGATCGAATAACTAGACTTCACCAAAGTTTTTTTTTATTGAAGAAATATTCTTTCGTTCCGTTCACTTGTCGCAATTTTATATTTTTATGACAGAATATCGTTAATGTAATTTATTACCGTTTCACAACAGTCATTAATTCCAACCAACTGACTTTTAAAATGATTGTTTAGTTGTCGTGCGGCCACCTTTCATTCAGTGGCATGCGCAGCGTGCCAGGATTGTGTGATAGAGCCGTGTTCTGTTTATTGTTGTAGTTCATAAGGTAATTTTGGTCTTTGAGGATTTACTTCAAGAATGTATATAGTTCTGTAATGAGAATTTACTTCCAGAATGTACTATATAGTTCTGTAATGAGGATTTATTTCAAGAATGCATATAGTTCTATAATGAGGATTTATTTCAAGAATGCATATAGTTCTGTAATGAGGATTTACTTAAAAAATGTATATAGTTCTGTAATGAGGATTTACTTCAAGAATGTATATAGTTCTGTAGTGAGGATTTACTTCAAAAATGCATATAGTTCTGTAATGAGGATTTATTTCAAGAATGTATATAGTTCTGTAGTGAGGATTTACTTCAAGAATGTATATAGTTCTGTAATGAGGATTTGTTTCAAGAATGTATATAGTTCTGTAATGAGGATTTACTTCAAGAATGTATATAGTTCTGTAATGAGGATTTATTTCAAGAATGTATATAGTTCTGTAATGAGGATTTACTTCAAGAATGTATATAGTTCTGTAATGAGGAATTTACTTCAAGAAGTATATAGTTCTGTAATGAGGATTTATTTCAAGAATGTATATAGTTCTGTAATGAGGATTTACTTCAAGAATGTATATAGTTCTGTAATGAGGATTTATTTCAAGAATGTATATAGTTCTGTAATGAGGATTTGTTTCAAGAATGTATATAGTTCTGTAATGAGGATTTACTTCAAGAATGTATATAGTTCTGTAATGAGGATTTACTTCAAGAATGTATATAGTTCTGTAATGAGGATTTTCTTCAAAAATGCATATAGTTCTGTAATGAGGATTTATTTCAAGAATGTAATGAGGATTTACTTCAAGATTTACTTCAAGATTGCATATAGTTCTGTAATGAGGATTTACTTCAAGAATGTATATAGTTTTGTAATGAGGATTTATTTCAAGAATGTATATAGTTCTGTAATGAGGATTTACTTCAAGAATGTATATAGTTCTGTAATGAGGATTTACTTCAAAATTGTATATAGTTCTGTAATGAGGATTTATTTCAAGAATGTATATAGTTCTGTAATGAGGATTTACTTCAAGAATGTATATAGTTCTGTAATGAGGATTTTCTTCAAAAATGTATATAGTTCTGTAATGAGGATTTACTTCAAGAATGTATATAGTTCTGTAATGAGGATTTACTTCAAGAATGTATAGAGTTCTGTAATGAGGATTTATTTCAAGAATGTATATAGTTCTGTAATGAGGATTTGTTTCAAGAATGTATATAGTTCTGTAATGAGGATTTACTTCAAAAATGTACATAGTTCTGTAATGAGGATTTACTTCAAGAATGTACTATATAGTTCTGTAATAATTTCATATAGTTTGTAATAATTTCATATAGTTTGTAATAATTATAATAGATTCTAGTGATAATAATAAACAAGTAGAAAATACGCAGAAGTTTACTTCGGCGCAATCGAGTTTTCTGAACAGTGTATAATCAATGCCACCGAAAATGAATCTATCTTTCGGTGGTCTCGGTATAATACTGTATGAGCCGCGGCCCACTAAGCTTTCAGCCATTGCCCGGTGGTGTTCTGTCCTATAGCGATGCCAGACGCACGATTTTGACTAAATTGAACCTTTTATAAAATAAAAACTCCTGAAGCTAGAGGGCTGCAATTTGGTATGTTTGATGATTGGAGGGTGGATGATCAACATACCAATTTGCAGCCCTCTAGCCGCAGTAGTTTTTTAGACCCGAGGGTGGACAGACAAAGCCATCTCAATAGTTTTCTTTTGTAGAAAACTAAAAGTGAAAATGAAAACGCAAAAATGGATTCTAAGTCCCAAGTTTTAATACATACCTTTTTTCCCCACGAGTTCCCGACGAAGTCTTGGCACCGCGTGCCGCTTTCTTGTCATCAGCCTCTTCTTTCTTGTAGCCCTTGAACGCATGTACGCTCATATGTAAGTACGTCGACGCACGCTCTGAGCACGGCAGGACTCTCTACTGGCGGATAACCTTGTTATTGTTGGCTTTGTTTAACTTACCAGTGAAGGGTCTCAGATTCCGTCTTGATGTCCCTCCTGTTGTCTTCAGATGTCACCGTTATCTTAGATAACCCCTAAGTCTTCTTTTTAGCTGGACACGTTTAGGCAGAGTTCATTGTTATATATTCTCCATATCTCGTCTTCTGTCGTAGTAGAATTATACTCTTATTACGAAAATTGCAGAGGGATTCCATGATGTTTCGTCTCGGTTGATTCGACTTCCTCGGCTTTTTCGTCTTTAAGAGTTAAATTGGATCTTGATTACCAGACAAAATACGGGTGGATAATTCTTAGATCCATAAAGTGAATATTAACATAACTGGACTTTCCTTACTTGAAAGTCAGATATTTCCAGGTTTTTCATAAGTGTTGTTTACACACATATAAATAAACAAACAAACAAGTAAATGTGTGTATACGTATATGTGTACGTACATGTATACACATATCTGTATACGGATATATATACATATATATATATATATATATATATATATATATATATATATATTATACATAATTTAATCTGCCTCGGAAATAATGCTGAAGAGGAATTATAGTTCATAAGTGGTTCCTCAACTAGCGGATATGATCCACGGATCCGCAATGTGATGAGCCACTCATCAGTTATAATTCCCCTTCGGTGTTATTTCCGAGATGGTGAAAAGTGGTTTTTAAACGATATTTGTAGCTTAATGTTCGTGATTATAAAAAATAGAACCTTCTTCACAACTTGGTAGTGTCACTGTTTGTCTTCATGTAATGACCATTGATTGAGTTCTCTCCACAGTTCTCTTATTACCCAATTCGCCTAATATATTATTATTGTCCATGGACTTGTCACACTCTGCTGAGCTATGTCTTTCTTGCATGCTCCTTCATACTGTTAGGACGGACATGAGAGACTTGTCCTCTATGATGTTCCGTCCAACTGGTAACTCCAGTGTGTTCTGCAGAGCTGGTATTCACTTGTTATATGTTGTGTTAACTGTATTTAGTCTTCCATGTGACTGTTGTGTGTATTTGCTTCCATAGAATCATCTCAATCTGCTCAGTATTCCCTTGCATCACTTACCTCTGGCGCCTCACTGGCGTGGTCGGTATGGTGTTGGCGTACCATCTCGGTGGCCGCGAATTCGGTTCTCGGGCATTTCACTGAGGTGTGAGAGATGTGTAATTCTGGTGATAGAAGTTCACTCTCGATGTGGTTCGTAAGTCACGTAAAGCCATTGGTCCCGTTGCTGAGTAACCACTGGTTCCATGCAACGTCAAAACACCATACAAACAAAATCACTTACCTCTGTGAATTCGCTCATCTATCTTACAACCATCATCTGAAATATCTGCTCCCATATACTTTTAAGAATCTGGCGTTTTTATTCATCTTTCGCAGCGAAAGTCCTGCCATATATGTTCCTCGATATTTTGAGGAATGTTATGTTGTTATATTACAGCCTCCTCTCTCACCCTTATCGTGTTCCTAGTCGGACAAGTGGTTTACGTGCTCGCCTACCGATTCGGCAGTCTCGAGTTCGATTCCCCGCTCTGCCAACGTGGAGTCAGAGGAATTTGTTTCTGGTGATTAGAAATGAATTTCTCGAAATGATATGGTTCGGATCCCACAATAAGCTGTAGGTCCCTTTGCTAGGTAACGAATTGGTTCCTAGCCGCATAAAAGCATCTCATCCTTTGGGCCAGCCCTAGGAGAGCTGTTAATCAGCCCAGTGGTGTGGTTAAACTAAGATATACTGAACTTTTCACCATTAGCGTTATACATGGGAAAAGTTATTCAACTGACCTATCCCACTGAAAGTCCTTATCTACTACTGGACTGCAGTATCTCACTAGTAATGCCTTCAACCTCAGATGTCCTTATATTCTCCAACTTCCTAACTAACTCCAACCGTTGTCAAATACACGTCACAAGCGTTCTCAGACCTACACTAACCCTTTCCACTATGATTGCATTCCGCTTGGCATCTGTTTTGTCTTCTGCAATCAGTGAATCTTCAAAATATTCACTGCATCAACCCAGGATTGTAGCTCATCTTCCTGGCCTTTCTTATAATTTTCCTTGGATTCTTATACATGATCTCGCCTTAATTGAAATTGCAAGTAAATGATCCCTGCATTCACCAAACTTCTCATTTGCTCATGCTCACTACTCGCTGTTTTTATTCCTTCCTCTCACTGTCCTTTACACTTCATATACTCCTTCAGCTTTGTTATATAAATTCGCACAACAGTTGCTATACCGTCTTGAGCTCCGGTGGTTGGCGAAAATCCTGTTATTATCTTTGCATTCCGAAAGCGTGAAGTTGTGATAACTTTCGTCTCCTTTGAAGAGGCTCTGCTGCCATTTCAGAGGTAATTGTCTCCCACCAAAGGGTCCACAACCCATTGTTAGGTGTTCCTGTTCGTTGGAACTTATCTTAACGGTACCAGTGAATCTGACATACCCTGGGAACGCGCACACACACACATATGTATATGCGTGTGTGTGTTGGTGTATACACATATGTAAGTGAAGCTTTAGGGTTAGGATGAATATAGGTCGACAGCCTGATATAGGAAAATAATACTTCTAATTTTTCCCAGAGAAATTATATATAGACTAAACTTCTTATTAAGGCAAAATTTATTGTTTGTTCTGTTGTACTCGGCGCCTCCTGGAATAAGTATTACGCCCAAGGGAAAATGTTCTTTCTCTTTCTCTCTGAACATTGTTTGTTTTGGACATTATTGTTAACGAATGCTAATTTATTCTACAGTTATTTGAGCAATTTCCCCGCGCTCTTATATTCTCTCTCTCTGTCTCTCTCTCTCTCTCTGTCTCTCTCTCTCTCTCTTTAAATGTGAAAAAACTTGTAGTGGTCTATCCTCTTGAAAATTAAATAATGTTTAATCTCCGCCTCTCGCCCCCCATACAATTACAAGCCAAACTGTGCTACTGAATAACAGGGACCACTTAGCAACGCCCCATCAGCCACCTTCGGTAAAGTGGTTTGAAACGCTTTCCTTCAAACAATGGGTCGAAAACAAAAGCCCTTACTCCTGAGGGTATCGGTGCCCCATGGTGTACCGAATGGGTTTTATGCCCCGGCATAAATGAGTGATGTCGGGAAGGTGTTTACTCTTGCATAAGCTCAGATTTTATGGGATACTTCGGTGGGGTGGGTCAAGGGATTGTGTTGGGGGCGGGGGGGGGGGGGGGGGAACTGTTGTATTGTAGATATCAGTTTTTATAATATGAAATTATCTTTCTTCTGTCAGCATGTGGCATTTGATTTTGTCATCGTGATGATCACTTAATGAAAGTAGGTTAATTTGAACGTATTGAATCGAGGCAATTATCACGTATTGAAAGCGGATAACTCTGTTTCTGATGAAATTAGCTGTATTGTTCCAAAGTTATGAACTTTTTTTTCTTGCCTCGTTTACCAGACTGATAATAACTTTAGGGGCCACTAATTAGTGTCCTCTTTTCTTCGTTCATTAGGGGTCTAGTTTTATAAGCTTTTCTTCTGTTCTGCATGTTTTCGACAGTGTTATTGTGAGATCACCATAAGTTTACACGATGAAGAACAGAGAAAGGTGAAACCAACAGAAAATACAGTAAACTATAAAAGGAAGCAACATTGGCTATTAGAATAAAGGAATTACATTGATTACGAAACATATTTATTCGCAGAATAACGAAAGTGACGAACCTTAATCCGCATAATGGTGAATGTACCATATGACTAAGTAACACCATTCAGTCACTACACGATTCACTGACGAGTGAGTCATCGATCGGCTTGGCATTGAGATTAAGGCCACGATTAAAGAAATTAAGGTAATTTGCTGTGTCCGCCGATAATCCCGTTCAGGTGTTTCTAACAATTACCCGTGAGATGAGTAACCATTACGTCGACAGTCGTGTGTTTGATTATGATATAATATTTATATGTCTGTTTGTATATATACACATACATGCATATGTACGTATATATATATATATATATATATATATATATATATATATGCATATATATTATATATATATGTATATATATACACGTATATATATATGTATATATATATATATATATATATATATATATATATATATATATATATTACAGTTTGATACCGAATACACTATACCTCCTGCCCGCCCTATATATATATAATATATATATATATATATATATATATATATATATATATATATATCAATATATATATATATATATATATACTATATATATAATATATATATATATATCTATATATACTTATATATATATATGTATATATATATATATAATATATATATATATACTATATATATATATATATATATATATATATATATATATACATATATACTATAGTTTAATATCGAATTCGCCATACCACCCGCCCCACCCAGTGTTGGGATTGGTGCCCTTGGCAAAATTGGTCATAGTATTGTCTCAACTTTTCCCATTATATCTTTTCTAATAATTTCTCCTCTTCCAGTTTACAACTTCTAACCTTTTTAAATACATTATTGATAATTTTGGCTATACTCCTACAGAGTTGGGCTAGTCATTCCCTTCTTGATACTCTATTTATGCCTATGGCCTCTATATTGTTTTATCTAGGACTCAAGACAGTACTAGTTCCACGTTGGCCGAGTGCATTTCGCGCTCGGCTACCAACCCGGTGGTCCGAAGTTCGATTCTCGGCTCGGCCAACGCGGAACCAGGAATTTATTTCTGGTGATAAAAATTCATTTCTCGATACAATGTGGTTTGGATCCCACAAAAAGCTGTAGGTCCCGTTGCTTGGTAACCAATTGGTTCCTAGTCACGTAAAAATATCTAATCCTTCGGGCCAGCCCTAGGAGAGCTGTTAATCAGCTCAGTGGTCTGGTTAAAGTAAGATATACTTAACTTTTTTTCAAGACAGTACTCACACAAACATATTTATTTATTGTATTTGAGTTCCATCACCTAAGGTGAGGAATATTTTCCAATCGCTGAGTCTTGCTCAGTTTTATTTTAATTTATTATTGACAAACTAAGTCGGTTATATGTCAGAGATAACACACACCTCTTGGCGCTTTACTACTGTAATGCTCTTCACTGACTACCTTTTAGCATGTATACTCGTTGATGTTATCCATTATTACATGACCATCAAGATATCATTATCAGTGCTTTATTAAACCTTCTACTGATTCGCATTAGTGCTGACAGGAAGTGCATTAGCTCAACCTGTGTTCATAAAGACTAGTTTTGTAAACAAGCCAGATCATTTCACTGTAATTATTCCACGATAATCTAGCCCCCTGTCAGTATTTGCTTACTGTATTTTATGCAATAACTGCTCGATCATGAAATCGCAGTACATAAGAAGAGAGTGTAAAAACTCTTTGTTGTGTCTTTAGTAATGTTAACTGGCCTGTTCTCCAAGAAAGTGGTCATCGAGAATTCGTGTAGTTACAGTCTGATTAATCTTCTATATTTGTTCACTTCCAGGAATACTTAATAGTGCTGTTTTTGGAGAGTAATCTCTGACATCTCGCATTTTCTTGATGTTATAAACAATATTGACCTATCTAAACCAATATGCGGAAACAGCCTCATGTTTGATATTGTTGCTGAGCAGTTTAGATGACTCATAGTTCATTTTTAATGACCTCAGATTTTTCCATTTTGGATATTAAAATATATACAGAAACGGGAGCAGTATTTTAAACAGCAAATCCAATGAATGGGAAATAAATAGTTGAGTATTGCCAATATCTCCTTGAAAGATACTATTGTATGCACAGCGTATGAAACCATGCGGGTGCAGCAGGTCTTACCGTGAACATCACTGAAGCACTCTAGTGCATTTGTAGCCATGAACATATTTCAGGTTATAATTGTTAAAGGGCTAGGTCTTTCTTCTGTCTTGGCTCGTAAACCTAACTTGTCTCATTTGGTTAGAGATCACTGGCTGTAGGTTATCACAAATTTCGCCACTAAAATTCCACTGATTTGATATTTAACGAAACTTTTTGGCACCTGTAAGGCTGTTGCTACAGTAGCAACAATTATCATCCCTTTAGCAACTGAGCACCCACGACGGCAGTAATAAGAGCGTTGAAATGGGGGAGTGCCAAGTTCTATATCGTTTTTAGCAACAGTTTCACCATGAAAAAGTGCATAACCCTTCCTGGTGTTGATCCTTAATTAAACACAAGACCTTACCTTTTTCACTCAGTTCGTTAACGATTGCAACTGAAGCATTAGTCATCTTTATAAAAATGATTTTTTTAAAATGTTAATTCTAGATTACTTTAACTTATGTACGATGGTATAGTCCCGACCATAGTTTCAATTCTGTCGGAATGTCTTCCAAACCGTTAGTTAGATTGGGTGGGAAAGATTTTTGAACAAATGAAATATATATATTATATTATATATTATATATATATTATATATATATATATATATATATATATATTTATATATATATATACACATGTGTAATATATGCAATTATAATAAGCACAATGGCCTCTTAACTTTTTGAATTCTTTGCTCCTTTTTGGATACGCTTGTCGTGTCCAAAAGAGACCAAAGAATTCATTCAAGAAGTTAAGAGGGGATTGTGGCTATTACAATTGCATATGTATTTGGTAAAAAAGTGACCAGTAGATTCTACACACACACATATGTGTGTGTGTGTGTGTATGTATGTATTTATGTATGTATGTAAGTATGTATGCATGCGTACATATGCATAAACCGAACATTAACTTATTAGAATATTGACACTCCAGAAACACAAACATGAGGCAGATTCAAAATCAAGCAACCGGAAGCTGAGACACGAGCGAAGTACTCGTTTCTGTGAGTGAAGAAGCCACTGTTTATATTCTCGCTACCGCGAAGATGTTCAAAGTTTGCCTTGAATACAACGGCTGAATGAAGCTGTTGTGAAGAGGCGGAGACCGAGGGACTTTGCAACACATTTCCTCACTCGAGTGTCATCTTCAAGAAGTCACTACTAATCTGCATAGCGCTTGGGCTTTGAATGGTGCTACTGGGTACGCTCATGTTGCCTTCTTGGTTAATAAAATTTACTCACATGAGTGCGAAACAAACCAAAGGGTCCATTTGCTTTTTACGTTTACTTCCATAAAAAGTACTTCCCATATGAAGAAGATACATTCCTAGAAAAGGGAATC
>NC_061107.1:21135527-21143027 GCF_015104395.2 Macrobrachium nipponense | reverse complement strand
ATCGTAGTGGAAGAAAACAGTGGATCTATATCAGTCCAAATTATTGGTAAGTCGGCTGAAATTAGTAAGACGGTAGAACCCTGTTTGTAGGAAGCGAGGTAAGTGTCGTGCTCTCTCTCTCTCTCTCTCTCTCTCTCTCTCTCTCTCTCTCTCTCTCTCTCTCTCTCTCTATATATATATATATATATATATATATATATATATATATATATATATATTATACGTTATATACATATATATATATATATATATACGTATATATATATATATATATATATATATACGTATATATATATATATATATATATATATATATATATATATAAATATATAATATATATATATATATATATTTTTGTTTAACTTTTTATACCATCATATATATATAATATATATATATATATATATATAATATATATATAAAAAGTTAAACAAAACTATATATATATATATATATATATATTTATATATATATCCATATATATATATATATAGTATAGTTTTAACTATACCACCATATATATATATATATATATATATATATATATACAATACTATACACATACATACTATATACAATACATCATGATATAAGAATAGTTAAACTCAAACAAGTCACAAAAGTAACAAAGTCTTGAGAATCTCGCAAATGCCCATTAGTATAACTAAAAAAAAAAAAAAAAAACACACACACACACACACACCCAGTGCTTACAATTTCTACAAAACACCAACACCAAAAACACCAGCGCTCAAAGCATAGATCACCGTATGATAAAGGGAAAAGAATTGGCAAAGAAGACGACGAAGGAAGGAATAACACGATGATACAGAATCTTGCCGACAATGTGTCGAGCGATTCGTTGGAGACATGAGAAGTGCCAAAAAAAAGATTCATCTTTCTGTGCCTTTGTCGCGTTTGCTTCGATAACGATGTTTAGCGAGCGTATGCTTCTGCGACGGGAGACGCTGCCAAGACGGTATGTGTGTGTGTGTGTTTTTGTCCCGAGAGAGAGAGAGAGAGAGAGAGAGAGAGAGAAGAGAGAAGGGTTGTTGGGGGACGGGATTAACGAGACAAGGACTGTATTGTTAAACAAATCTAGCAGACACACACATACAAAGAGAGAGAGAGAGAGAGAGAGAGAGAGAGAGAGAGAGAGAGAGAGAGACGGGTTGTTTGGGGGGATTAACGAGATAAGAACTGTATCTTTAGAAAAATCTTGCTGAGAGAGAGAGAGAGATTCAGAGAGAGGAGAGAGAGAAAGAGAGAGAGAGAAACGGGTTGTTTTTCTGGGGGGAGGGGGATTAACGGGACAAGGACTGTATTGTTAAAAAAATCTTGCAGAGAGAGAGAGAGAGAGATCCACAACTATATTCGACCAGCTGAGAAACGACAGTGCATCTCCTTCTTACGTACGAAAAGAGAGGAAGAAAAAAGGAAGAGAGAGAGAGGAAAAAAGGAGAAACACCTGGCAGCTATTTTAATCAGCCCGTCTACTTGTATTTACCACCAAATTTTCGTGAAATATGATGAGGTCATATCTTCGAGCGGCTTGGCTGAGAGACTCTCTCTCTCTCTCTCTCTCTCTCTCTCTCTCTCTCTCTCTCTCTCTCTCTCTAAAACGACCAGGTGTTACTGGGTGGCTGTGAATTCAGAGAAGTTCGTAGTGCTACGAATAATATATAACAGCAAAAACAAATAACAGTACTAATAATAATATAATAATAATAATAATAATAATGATAATATGGAATTCGAAAAACACATACCTTTGCCGACAGAACTGAAGGCAGGCTGATCTTTATTAGTGCGCCTTCGGAAGAAAGAACATGACAGTAATGACAAGATGGGATATTTTTGTTGAAAGAAAAAGGCTTTGCCTTTTTCCTTCCCTTTCATCCAAAAAGAAAATTTACGATATTCATTTTCATGTTTTATTTTTCCCCTTTCCTGTGCGTCCAGCGATGCTGGATCTTTTATCAACAGTGCGTTTTGCTACTTCTCTTATATTTTGCCAGTGTTCTCTCTCTCTCTCTCTCTCTCTCTCTCTCTCTCTCTCTCTCTCTCACACACACAAACACACACACACACTGTCCTAGCGTAAAGAGTTGGGACGAAAAAATCCTTTCTGCCCGTGCTTTTAGTTGTTACTTGTAGTTACAACTGAGAAAAATACGACACAGGGCCTTCAGGAGATTTTCGAGTGCAGGATACAAGAAGGGCAAAGGAAATCCGCTCCACACATCGAGTAGATTTTATGTTTTGCTTTCGGCAGCTAATGCCAGACAAATCTCGCAAAACCTTTGCACAACCGGATCAAATCCGTCTCCTAGCAGCATTACAGTGATTCTCTCTCTCTCTCTCTCTCTCTCTCTCTCTCTCTCTCTCTCTCATTATATATATATATATATATATATATATATATATATATATATATATATATATATATATATTGTATTTCAATTTTTCTGACTCACATCAGGATCGAACCCAAGTCTTTCAGTTGAAAGACGGGATCTGGGTTCGATCTGTATCAAGAAGAAGAGTTTGCTGTTTGAAATAAATTATGACTATATCGAAGCTGAACCATTTAATCTTTTAAAATAACATTTTTGTTTTCTTATTAGGTTACCTAAACCTTAATATTTTTCTTCTTGTAAATTTAAATTAGAAATATTTCGCTTGGGAGTTGAACTCCATATTGTTACTTGGGTCTGGCATAGCCAAGACATTATATGAAGCGTGAAAACTATTGCACTAAAAGCTGAGCTTACCTACTGTTCATTTTATGAAAAGACTGAAAGGATGGGAAGCATGATTATATAGCATATTTTTACTACTACTACTACTACTACTACTACATACTACTACTACTACTACTACTACTACTACTACTACTACTATATATAATAATATATGCTAATAATAATAATAATATGATAAGAAATTCACAATCTCGTGAAAAACAATCTGTATAATGGAAATCCACAGATATATAGTAAACAATATTACTATGTAAAATAAACAAGCTTCTTTATTTTACATGGCCATATAGTTTATTACTATATAATTGTGGATTGTAATTACACGATAATAATAATAATAATAATAATAATATAATAATAATAATAATAATAATAATAATAATAATAATAATATTCTATTAAAAATAATGGCAGAATTCACAGAATTGATTTTAAACAAAATTCTTTCAATTCTCCTTATGATTTGTCTTTCTGGCACGCTGGGACAAATCATAAGGAGCATTGAAAGAATTTTGTATAAAATCAATTCTGTGAATTCTGCCATTATTTTTAATAAAACATGCTTGAAAGTAGGTCTGTTTCCAGCATACACAATAATAATAATAATAATAATAATAATAATAATAATAATAATAATTGTTGTTGTTGTTGTTGTTGTACTTAGGAAGCAGACCCTCTCTCAGGCATACTTTATTAAAAGTAATGGCTACGTCAGCAGCGTTACACTTGTAGAGTTTCTTCTCTATTTTGCGAATAGCGGCTTTTTCGTGCTACTTAAACAGGCTAGTAGAGCGCCTATAGAGGTCATGGTCAAATGCAGGGTCAAAATAGGTGTATTTATTTGAATTTTACAGGTAAACTATGATACCATAGTCATCAAAGTCATTAACGATTTTCTCTCTCTCTCTCTCTCTCTCTCTCTCTCTCTCTCTCTCTCTCTCTCTCTCTCTCTATATTATTTATTATTATTATAACTTCTGTTACCACTATACTAATGTTCCTCACACTTGTGTGACGAGATTACATGTCATTAAGAAAATCCAAAACTCGAGGGTTATCAAGTCTGGGCAGTTAATTTTCCCCCGGGAATTTATTGTCACGGCGCTATGGAACCCTGTGTTTATGAGACTCGTTCCCCATCGAAGAGCATTTCTTTTTCGTTGATCATCAGAATGGCTTCGTCTTTTTCTCTCTTTATTTCCCAGCAGATTATTTAAGGGCGGGGAAAGAATTCGAAGGGACGGGTCCAACTTGTGTTGAGGAAAATCTTCATGTAGATAGTTAGGAATTAGAGCTGATTTTCTTTTTGCTACTTATGAGCTTAGCGATTATGATAACTGTTCTTTGCGTGGTGGTTATGGTAACTTGAATTATAACATATATTTCTCTAAGGCCATTCAATAGTTTTATGAATGGACTGATGTTGCAGGTCAGAGAAAGGATATACGTAACTAGAAAGTCGTTGTATAAGTAAATGGTTTCTCGGACATTCCATTGAGGTGTGAGAGATGTGTATTTCTGGTGATAAAAATGCTGACTTGATGATGAAGAGAAACTGCAGAGACAAGTAGGGGAAGAAAGCTGATAGTGATTTTTAGCAAGAGTGAAAACGATTAGGGGCAATGAGAGTAGTAAGGATACTGGAAAAATTAAAAGTAGCAGATTCTTGGAGGTATTCAGGGATTAATGTGGTAAATGAGTGTAAGTTGAAAGAAGAGGCAAGTCACAGAATCGGTGAAGCAAGGAAAATGACAAGAGCTATGCAGATTTGGAATAGATGAGGAGCTTTTGTTTTTTGTAGAAGCCAAAGATGACATGCATGGATTACTCTTTGAGCCAACCCTCCTGTATAGAGGAGTGTAGAATTTGAATGAAAATGACCGAAAACAGCGTTGAAGTTACTGAGCTGAACATTTTTGTTTGTATAATGCGTGTGGTGTCAAAAAGACAGGAAGGATTAGAAGGATGGATGTAGAAAGGAACTATAGGAAGGTTAGCAAAAATGAAAAGGAGGATCAGTGGTTTAAGGTGATTTAATCATCTTTTGAGAATGGCGTATGGTAAAATGGTGAAAAAGAGTGATGTTTAAAAAATTTTGTGTCGAGGGCGGAAAAGAAGACCTAAAAAGCAATGGATATTTAAAATTAAAGAGGAGTTGAAATGAATGATACCTAATTGTCTGAAAGAAAGTCGGGGCAAAATCTTACTATACTGGGCGTTATGTCTGTCCGTCCGTCTGTCATTCAATCACGGCCAAACGGCTGGTCCGATGGGCATGAAACTTGGCATGGTTATAGTAAGGACTCCTAAGATGGTTTGAAATGGGGTTTCATCCTACCTCCATCCCCCCGCCCCCCTCCGAAGGGGGTGAGGGTGAGAAAGGATTCCCTGAAACTGAGCTAGTTCTGCCCGTGAAACGGGGCTGGTTATGCCCGTAGACTTAGTTACTTTACGGATTTATCATACATAATTTCTGTATACATAATAATATTTGCTAGTAGAAGTAAGTGCTGCAGTGTCTATGGGGATTCAACGCACTGTTCATAATGTTCTGTGATGTATAAGTAGCTGTTAATATTTTAGAAGAGTTCTACACGAGTTTACCATTGGCATTTGAAACATGAAAAAAATTTATATTATTATTATTATTATTATTTTTTTTTTTTTTTTGCTCTATCACAGTCCTCCAATTCGACTGGGTGGTATTTATAGTGTGGGGTTCCGGGTTGCATCCTGCCTCCTTAGGAGTCCATCACTTTTCTTACTATGTGTGCCGTTTCTAGGATCACACACTTCTGCATGAGTCCTGGAGCTACTTCAGCCTCTAGTTTTTCTAGATTCCTTTTCGGGGATCTTGGGATCGTGCCTATTGCTCCTATGATTATGGGTACGATTTCCACTGGCATATCCCATATCCTTCTTATTTCTATTTTCAGATCTTGATACTTATCCATTTTTTCCCTCTCTTTCTCTTCAACTCTGGTGTCCCATGGTATTGCGACATCAATGAGTGAAATTTTCTTCTTGACATTGTTAATCAACGTCACGTCTGGTCTATTTGCACGTATCACCCTATCCGTTCTGATACCATAGTCCCAGAGGATCTTTGCGTGATCGTTTTCTATCACTCCCTCAGGTTGGTTCTTGTACCACTTATTACTGCAAGGTAGCTGATGTTTCTTGCACAGGCTCCAGTGGAGGGCTTTTGCCACTGAATCATGCCTCTTTTTGCACTGGTTCTGTGCAAGTGCCGGACATTCGCTTGCTATGTGGTTTGTGGTTTCATTTTTCGTATTGCACTTCTTACATATGGGAGAGATGTTATTTCCGTCTACCGTTCTTTGAACATATCTGGTTCTTGGGGTTATTATTATTATTATTATTGTTATTATTATTATTATTATTATTATTATTATTATTATTATTCCAAGCAATAAAAATTTGCTTCGTGTAATTTCTTTCGAGGGCTGCTCCCCACTTCGTCTGAAGGAATGTAAGTAAAGATTAGTTTTGAGATTCTCTTGTTATATATTATGACATTTCTCACCAGGAGTTTATCTTCGTTAACATGTAAATATGTTGTATACAAGATTTTAGTATCTGAAATGTTAACGAAAATGGACGAAAGCACGTGTAAACAAATGCCCAAGAGTAAACTTAATTTGTCTTCAGAAGAAGTAGCTAATAGCCCACGAAAGGAAGAAAAATCTTTAGAATTAATATAGACACATACATGTAATATGTGCAAAAGAGGTGTCCTTTTACTCCCATCATTTATGGGAATGTGTCAATTTAATATAACAACAATGAATATTATTTTTGTGTTTTTCATCATCATCAATTGTTAGTATAGGTGGCGAAAACGCAGATCTATCACATAAACCAGAGTCCATTACGAAATCATGATAAAAACACATTAGAAATAAAGATTTCCTTGCAGTTGTAATTTACTCCCCAACAGAAAAAAAGAGAGAAAGAAGAAGAAAAAAGAAGAAAGAAGCTATTTGCAAGGCAAAACCTTCCGCGGAATTGCTATGAGCTAAAATAACCTGGGAAAGAGGGTGGCTTTAAGTTAAGAGAATCACTGCCACCGAGGGAAAGGCTGTCGAAATCAAACGAAAAGTCTCTCTTGCCCCAAGTTGATGGAAGATGCAAAGCTGCAGAATCCGGCTGAAATGAACAGATCACTTCTGGATGTTGCCACTGGTGCCGCTGCCAGCCGTGGGTGACAGATGGCTGGCTGGTAGGCCATTGACTCGAAGGTCCTTGCGTCGATCGCTCTTGATACACCGTCCAATGGGACACTTTCAATGGAAATCAAACTTTAACAAAGACTGTACGTTAGTATTTCCAAACTGCGGAACAAACGGTGGGTTGAATTATGCTAAAAGAAGTGATTAGTGTATACATACCTACGGCAGAAACTGGTGTGTATATATATTATATCCCTACTAGTATATCTATATATTAATATATATATACTATATATATATATCATATATATATATATATATATATATATATATATATATATATATATATATATACTATATATTGCCCACGCGGGTTATTACAGTAAATTCAATTAAAATATTAAGGTACATTACTCGACTCAATTTATCTATATACTTCGTTATTGAGTCAAACATTAGACGGTAGATTGGAAGGCATCAAATATACAACTTTGATTGCTATTTGGCATCGTAGTTAGAAGGCGTATGGTGTATTCCTTTG
>NC_061107.1:21128027-21130527 GCF_015104395.2 Macrobrachium nipponense | reverse complement strand
CAAGGATGCATAAATATCTGCTTTCTGTTGAAGTCCTTCAAGAGTTGCAACCCAGGCTGACCTGACTCGTAAAGTAATAATGATGTGTCATTTACATGAGACACCGAAACGCTTAATATTCATTCTGAAAATGAGCATTCTCCCCTTAAGATTACTCTTCTTGGCATTATATGGGTGTTGCTGCTGTCGTTATATTACATTTGTTTGAAAGTGTTTTAATCCAGTTAATTGAACCGACGAAAAACAGGTTATGTTATTACGGTATTTTGTGTCGTTGTCCTGATCGTTTTATAATGTGACTCTCTTTCTCTTTCTGTGTGAGCGTGTCTGTTTTTATGTGTTTCTCGACGAGTTAGTCACACATCCCCTGGAGCGGTGGAACCAATCTACGTGCAAATCTACAAGTACAATCTCTCTCTCTCTCTCTCTCTCTCTCTCTCTCTCTCTCTCTCTCTCTCTCTTTCTTCTTCTTCTTCTTCTTTTCTCGCATCCCTATTAGGGTATATGTAGTATGTATAGACCTTAAGAAGGACCTAAAAATTAAATTCTCTCTCTCTCTCTCTCTCTCTCTCTCTCTCTCTCTCTCTCTCTCTCTCTCGCTCCTTTTACTTCTCTTCTCTCTCTCTCTCTCTCTCTCTCTCTCTCTCTCTCTCCTTCTTCTTCTTCTTCTTCTTCTTCTTCTTCTTCTTCTTCTTCTTCCAACGTATTCCTATTACGGCATGTATTGTGTTTAGACGGTAAGAAGGAGCTGCAAGTACAATCTCTCTCTCTCTCTCTCTCTCTCTCTCTCTCTCTCTCTCTCTCTCTCTCTACTAGGGTATATGTATTATGTTTAGACGTTAATAAGGAGGGTGTCCCAAGTAGATAATTCAGAGGGCAGAATAATTGTGTTGTAGATGCCATTGCCCTTTCTTTGAAAAAAAAAAAATAAAAATAAAATAAAAAGAAGATAAAAAAACTCCATCCACACGAACACACACACACACACGCACAAAACAGCACATACTGTTGAATTATAAATTTATTTAGACACTCAAGTGCAAGGCTCATCACCTTCACACACACACACACACACTGCGGCTTTTATCCACACATTCCTGGATGCCAGTTAGGCCCTTACTTTCCAGTACCTTATGTCGTCTACAGTCAGTGGTTCTCAAACTTTTTCGTGAGCGACCCTATTTGGAGCATATCAATCCTTCGCGACTTACAGTAAAGTAAAGAGAAAGAAAGTGTTCAGTGATATATACACTGTATTTTGGAGAAAACGAATAATGTGTACAGCTTTTCATTCACAAAAATAAACTAGTGGGATCCATGGCACCGCTTTTCCCTTTCACGAAACTAAAATAACAAGATTCATGGCACTGCTTTTCAGGATTTGTGGCACTGCTTTTCATTCACAAAAGTAAACTACTGGGATCCATGGCACTGTTTTTCCCTTTCACAAAACTGAACTGACAGGATCCATGTCACTGCTTTTCATTCATAAAACTCAACTAATCGGATCCATGGCACTACTTTTCTCTTTCATAAAACTGAACTAACAGGATTCGTGGCACTATTTTTCATTCACAAAGCTTAACTAGTTGGATCCATGGCACCGCTTTTCCCTTTCACAAAACTGAACTAACAGGATCCATGGCACTGGTTTTCATTCTCAAAAATAAAGTAGTGGGATCCGTGGCACCGCTTTTCCCTTTCACGAAACTAAACTGACAGAATCCATGGCACCGCCTTTCTCTTTCACAAAACTAAACTGACAGAATCCATGGCACCGCTTTTCCCTTTCACAAAACTAAACTGACAGAATCCATGGCACCGCTTTTTCCTTTCACAAAACTAAACTAACAGGATTCATGGCACTGCTTTTCATTCACAAAACTTAACTGATAGAATCCATGGCACTGAGTTTTTTTCTTTAGGGGTGTGAGGGTTCTCGGGGATTGTGAACATACATTACGTAAGTAACATGTGGTGAAAAGAATTCAATTAAGTAGTTGAAATACACAGAAAGCGCGACGATTTTCCTTTGTCCCAGCGACACATCAAAATCGATCTCGCGATCCATAGTTTGAGAGCCACTAGTCTACACTTCCCTTAAATATAGGTTTTCCTCTCCTCGGGCGTAACGCTTCCGATTCTTACAGTATAATATTATCCCCCACCGTGACATCCTCTGTTCTTCCCACATAACTAAACGACCTCATAACATGCAGTCCTTCCAACTACGAGGGCCTCAGTGGCGTGGTCGGTATGGTGTTGGCGTGCCACCTCGAAGGCCGCGAGGTCGATTCTCGGGCATTCCATTGAGGTGTTACAGATATATATTTCTTGTGATAGGAGTTCACTCTCAACGTGGTTCGGAAGTCGCGCAAAGCCGTTGGTTCCGTTGCTGAATAACCACTGGTTCCATGCAACGTAAAAACACCATACAAACAGAAAACCTTCCATCTACGCTAACTTTTTACGATTTTTACGGATTTCCATCTATTAACAA
>NC_061107.1:21115527-21123027 GCF_015104395.2 Macrobrachium nipponense | reverse complement strand
TATTTATTAATTTTGTTGCTAGTGTGCCAATATGGCTATCAGAAAATTGTTTCAGGTATGAATCATTAAATAGATATTTCTTCTTCATCCTTCATCTCACATCTGCACCTTCCATTGGATAGTTCTGCCATCCACAGAACCGTGTTTTATCCTCTCCTGACGACATTCAAACCATCCGCATTCACCCCCAAATAATCATTGCTGTTGTACATAATCCTTTTACTTGTTTTCACCAAATGCCACTAAATTCGGTTTTCTTATTTTATTTCATTAGTTCTTCCTTTAACAATAATGATTTCCTATTTTGCTCTTAAGATAACCGCTATGTTTTATTTCTCATACTTACGAAGATAGCAACGTTTAACGTTTCAGTTATTTCTTTAAAAGTGAATTTTCCATGAAGTACCTCTCGTGACTTTGGGTTATATCCTTTCAATTTCCCATCACGATCCAACGGTCTGTCAGCGCCTCAGTGTCGTGATCGGTGTGGTTTTGGCCTGTCACCTCGGTGGCCGCGAGTTCGATTCTCTGACATTCCATTGAGGTGTGAGAGATGTGTATTTCTGGTGATAGAAGTCCACTCTCGACGCGGTTCGGAGGTCACGTAAAGCCGTTGGTCCCGTTGCTGAATAACCCACTGGTTCCATGCAAACAAAAAAGAAACAAGCAAACCACTTTCATAGAAATGGTCTCAGTACCGAAAAAAAGTGATTCAAAAATATTTGCCGTCTTTTTTTTTACGACAAGGTCTGCACAGGTTTGACAGTCTGAGGTTGTATAGGTCGTTGCCTTCAATCGACGGTCTTCTTGGTAATGATGTATCTGTCAGTTTAGACGAAGAAATTAAGTATGTTTCTGTAACGAAAGTATTGCTTATTCACTTTAAATATGTATAGCCTTTATATCTATAATATATATATATATATATATATTATAGTATATATATATATATATATATATATATATATATAATATATATATATATTTGGATGTGTATGCTATTATGATTCATAGTTCCATCAGCAACCGTGTATGTATGTAGATATATATATATATATATATATATATATATATATATATATATATATATACATATATATAGACCCATAAAATGCCAAAATATAGAAATTTAGTACTATATTGCATAGACTAAAGATAGAGATAGCAGTCTCTGAAATATAGTAGTTACTTTTTATATTTTGGAGTTTTTATGGGCTCCTTCAATTGATGGAATTCTGTTGTACCAGAACATTTTTACCAGTCACATATATATATATATATATATATATATATATATATATATATATATATATATAATATATATGATATGTATATGTATATCTAATATGTATAGGTGAATCTAATGGTAGCACAAACGATAACATACAAATGAAATATGGTTTAGTGTGTTTCATAGCTAGAAACGTAAACTAAAACTTTATATCTTACAGAAATAGCCATAACCGGTGACGAGATAAAGCCAATATAGTTGTGATTTTTCACTTAATTTATTCCTAAATGTTTTTCAGGCAGAATATGAACTTTGTAATTAAAAGTCCGGCGTGTAATCCGTCCTACTGGTTTTAGTGAATAAAAAAACTCTGGAGGTTTTATATGAATTTATTACATCCGGAACGTTTGTAAATGGAGTCAATGTTTATCCCTTGTTTGGTTATTGGAGTAATGAAATTTGAGGTTAATATCCATTTTAAATAATATATAAATCTATTAGCCTATAAAGCAGATATTTCTTTTGATTTTAGATCAGTTATTCATCTGGAAATTAAAAGGCAGTTTCTTCCTGTCATAAACAATAAAAAAAAAATTAAATGTGTTTGCTCCAACATATAAAGTTCCTTCAATATGTTGCGTAAGTAAACGATTAGATTATATATTTCCTTCTGACTTCATTCATACTCCTATAATTATTCAGTGACAAGTCGACAGATATTTCAGCTATTAACATAAAGAGTTCATTTGAGCTATGTTAAAATACACAGTGAAACCACAGTCTATTATATTAGAGAGTAAAACAAAAATGATAAAAAAGCAAGAATCCAAAACGGAAATTGAACACAAATTTCACTTTTCAGAGAAATGAAAATAATCAAACTTCACAGGCTTAGGAATGGCTAGATTTATCATCGTACTTAAAGTTTTTGTTTATCTTTTCAAGACTTCAGCTTTGAAGCCTGAAAGAAGTTTTGTAGATACTGGTTAGGCACCAGTAGGTTACTGACAACTCGTCATTTATATTATATATATATATATATATATATATATATATATATATATATATATATAGTATGTATAGTATGTATATATGTATTTGTATGTATGTATATATATAAAATATATATATACATACACACACATATATATAATACTCACACACACACACACACACACAAACTAGGGCGCCGGCGCCATAAAGGCGATAACTCGCGAAGCTTCAAGTTAAACTATCAAAGAGTTAACTGTGTATACCTCGGAACTCTCTGCTAAATAAACATTATCGTTAATTCATTTCAAATAGGCTTCTAACATCAAACTACTAAATGATAGAAAGTTAACTAAGCCTGGTTTTCGAGAAAACTAAAATTTGGTGCTGAAATCTGCAATTTTGAGAGAATAATAATGCAATAATTAAAACATTATTTAAATATGAATTTATATTAAAAAAAATACATTTTTCTTTTATCTTCAATACTTTTGGAGATATTAGCATTCGATAGCGTATGTAGTGTATGTGTATATATATATATATATATATATATATATATATATATATATATTATATATATATATGTGTGTGTGTGTGTGTGTGTGTGTGTGTGTGTGTGTGTGTGTGTGTATGTGTGTGTGTAGAGAGAGAGAGAGAGAGAGAGAGAGAGAGAGAGTGGAATCTACTGGTTACTTTGTACCAAATACATGTAATTGCAGTACACACAATGCCCTCTTAACTTTGGGAATTCTTCGTACTTTCATGGATATGCTTGTCTCTACAAAGCCGTAAGATCCAAGTGGAAGAAATATGTAGCGGCTATGATGTCCGGTAGCGGGAAACGAACTCGTGTCATATAGTTATGAGATAAGACAGTACGAAAATGTGTTGCATTTTCAATAAGCCTGCTAGGTTGCTAACAACCTAGCAGGTTTATTGAAATTGCTACATATTTTCGTATTATCTTATATATCCCCTGAATCGAGCCTAACGTTGTCCAGCTGCTCAAAGAAATTCTGTTGAGTTCCAAAATAACCTAATTTAAGGAGGCGACGTTGGCCCAAACTAAACCCCTACTCTTCACTCTGATTAAGAGTTTGACGAATCCACCGACCATACTGATAATCCTGACCCACCTATCAATAGGTTAAATCCGCCGTCTTGACCTGCCAACGACAGCATCGAAGTTTTAATGCGATGCTAATGAGATGACTCTACTTGGTCATTGAAGGAAATGGGAATGGTTGGTGGAATTCAAAATCTCGTAATTCAGTGACAGTACTGTCATGCAAATAAATATATGAATATATCAACTTACATCTCTGTGCATGGTTGCTAATAGTATCGTATTCAAACGAGATTACTCTATTAAAAAGTACAAAATCAGCGTTTTTCAGAATGACTAAGTTTTTATAATAATAAACATATATATAACAGTTTATACCCATTTCCTTTTCGTTTAGCATAAATAGTGTTACTGTCGCCATGCGAGGTCAAAGTCATACAAAAAAATATTTATTTTTTATTTTTTTATACTTGAATCAATATAAAACCTCCTGTTATTCCCCTTTCATCCGCAGCCCGTGAAAGTTTTAAATAATTTCTGTGACGACCCTCCGTTTTAACAGATGAAATTTGCTGTACCGTGAACATCAAATAAATCGCGTTACGATTTATTTATGTGTCACATAATTGTGAGGGAAAATTTATGGTTCTGGTGATAAAGTGAGCAACGAACACGGCGGTTTTTATACAGACTGCACTTCCCGGCTGTTTCATAAAAAAAAAAAAAAAAAAAAAATTAAAAAAAAAAAAAAAAAAAAAAATATACTGTGCATTTTCCCATATAAACGCTGTGGTCTGGTATACCTGAACGGTAAAAGCACCACTATCTCTTCCACGCACACATAAACAAACACACACACACACACACACACACACACACACACACACACACATATATAGAATTATATCTATTATATATTTTATAATTATATATTATATAAATATATATAATATATATATGTGATATATAAGGTGAATGTCTTTTTACTGTAATACCACAGTATAATATGAAGATAAAAGGTCCATAAACACTATTTTAACATTGTAACCATATATTTCGAGCACTTTTTTTGCGCTCCTGATCATTGGTAAAATATGGACTTATGCTGTCCTACAAAAGTATATATACAAAAACATATGTATATATATATATATATCATTATATATATATATAATATCTGAAAACGACAGGTATATGTATTATGTACGAGAGACAACAGACATTTATTTTTCTCAAGGCCAAGCGAGGTGACACGGTCTACCCAATTGGGCGCAGTTGCCTCCCACCTGGGGTAACTACGTAGGCGATGACGTATCTTAGAGGTACCTGCTCAAGGTAATTTATTTAAGGCGATTCACCTGCTGACGCAGTAGGGAGGTAGACGAAGCTCATAGCTTATTTGGGGGATTTCGGGGGAAGTTGGCAGACCTTCTCTTTGTCTGGGGCTTGATCATCTCGCTCTCTCTCTCTCTCTCTCTCTCTCTCTCTCTCTCTCTCTCTCTCTCTGTTTAAGTACAGTGCATACTTATGCACTGTTCTTATATTTGATTTAAAAATTAAAAGGAAATACTTATAAACTTCACCTCTCTCTCTCTCTCTCTCTCTCTCTCTCTCTCTCTCTCTCTCTCTCTGTTTAAGTACAGTGTATGATTATGCACTATTCATATATTTGATTCAAAAAATAAAAGGGAACTACTTATAAACTTCACCTCTCTCTCTCTCTCTCTCTCTCTCTCTCTCTCTCTCTCTCTCTCTCTCTCTCTCTCTGTCGCGTGTAAAATTAATCATTGACTGATTTTTGAGAATGAGTTCCTCATTTACGAATTTGTTTAAATCTGGAGTTCACGGTATAATCCGGTTTTAAGTTACTTTGTGCAATCAATTTCTCAGTGAAATTGGAGAATTGGAGGCGCAAATAATGAGTCTTTTGTTCGGTGGATCAGGTTTGCTATTATCTTCAAAAACAGATTTGAAAATGTTATTATTAAATATATTTTTTTGTCAGTAAACTGGAATCTTCTCTTCTTAGCAATAGATTGGTAAATAAATATTGTCTTTGTGGAGTAATATTCCAGAATTGCCTATCTTCACGGCATTAGTTGTGAGTCCTATTTAACGGTGATGTTAGCTATAGCCACTCCAGTACGTGTTATTCCAAGTTTCCGATAAGATTTATGCTTACAATTCTTGAGTATGAAGAAAGGAAAAATGTATCAACTGAAAAGCAATTGCTTCGGTATCCTCTATGAACGTTCTATGCCTTGAACTTTGGTTTATACGAGTGTCCACATCGTTTCAGAGCCTACTGCGTGACTTGTACGAAAAGCCACTTAATTGATGTCGTCTCTCTCTCTCTCTCTCTCTCTCTCTCTCTCTCTCTCTCTCTCTCTCTCTCTCTCTCTATAATATTATATATATATATATATATATATATATATATATGTATATATATATATATATGTGTGTGTGTGTGTGTGTGTGTATACATATATAAATATATATATAATCTGTATGTGGATAGATAAGTAGAGATATGAGGTAGATATACTAGATGTAGACATAGATATAGTATATAGAAGCTTCCTTTGTTTGATTAATATTTTTTCATTCAGTTAACTAATTGAGCGGAGGCGAGAAGTCTTTGATTGGAAGCTCCGATAAAGTCACTGAACGATCTGGGCACGTTCCGTTAAAACAATTTACCCTTGTTTATCAAAACAGAAAATTATATACCGAGTGTTCTGTCGACTGTAGCGGGCCGAATCCAGAGGAAGAGAGAGAGAGAGAAGAGAGAGAGAGAGAGAGAGAGAGAGAGAGAGAACAGTCATAAATGCGTGAAACTATATATTTTATAATTAGTCCACGGGCCTAGACGAATCTTCCCACGACAGTGGTAGAAACACTGACAAGATTCACCTTCTCTCTCTCTCTCTCTCTCTCTCGCTTGCCAAAGCTCCCCCCCCCCTTCTTTTTCTAGTGTCTTGTTTACGCATCTCGCGACTAATTTGAACGTCATATTTAAATGGCGAAATATTCGTCGATAGTGACACTACACGGTACAAGCAATTTGTTGAATATAGCCTGCATTATGATTCAAGCTTCTTGATGGTAATGATACCGAGACAACAGGCATATAAGCATTTCGTTATATATATATATAAGATAGATTATATAATATATATATATATTTATACTATAATATATATATATATGTATATGCGTGTGTGTGTGTGTGTGTGTATGTATGTATGTATGTATGTATGTGTATGTGTATGTGTTTATATACAGACCGCCGTCTGTTTTTTCACGCAGTGTCATATATGCTTTAAAGTCATAAATTCAATCTAGTACAGCATTTTGGATACATTTCGTAGCCGTTTACAAACAGTGTCAGTGCAAATATTTTAAGTATTAGTTTAGACGTTCCAACTTAGAAGCTCTGATTTAATGTTAATCAGTTTACTATTTTTGTACGTTTCTGAATCTGTGCCGTCCGATAGACTGCCCCGTTTTTTGTTGTCTCGTGTGTGAATAAGATCTTTTTATAGGCTAGTAATATTTACATATGAAGAATAAACGGTACAAGGCTTTTGATGTCTTGAAGTCCATCAAATTTCATGTCCAATAAATTACGTTCACAACTTGGGGAAACTTTGAACTTCAGCCCTATTAAATTAGCGATTATTAATAACTAAAACTTTCATTAAGTTATCAAAGATTTTTTTTTCTTTGTTTCCTGTTTTTGAAATATCAGTTCTTGAAAAGGATCATCGTTTCGAATAGATCAAATTAGGAACACTATATCAGTACAACTGACAAATCTATTTACGAATAATATTACCTCAAACCGTCTATAGAATCTATTTTTTTTTACGAATAATATTACCTCAAAGCGTCTATAGAAACATTATAATAACCTCAGTATTTATCGAAATGTCAATTAAAACTGCTCTTTGTTGTTATGCTGAGGATTTTTTTTTATTAACCAGAAATCATAGCATATTAAAACCTTATTGCAAGAGCAGGAATCTAGAATTATAAAACCCAGAAGATGCAGATTTATTATATATTCACTAAACCAACATCATAAAATTTTTCAAAATCTCCAGCATTAAACGTAAAAAATCTTCCACAAAAACCAATGTTCTAGTTACACGTTTTAACAAACGTGGAAAAGTATTTCCATGACTAATGCTTGCCTGTGATAACA
>NC_061107.1:21105527-21110527 GCF_015104395.2 Macrobrachium nipponense | reverse complement strand
CTGTTCTTAAATGGAATTTAAGCATTCAAGGAATGTGTTTGAGAATTCACTCGCATTTTGTTGTTCTATGTTGTTTGTCGTTTTAGTCGTCTTGGCTGTCTTCGGTATTCCGAATGTTTGAATGTTATTGATGCTTGTTTGTATTATTTTGCTTCCTGTGTTCGGCCAGGAGGATTTGAAATTCTTGTCTTTTGTAGCATTTTTCTTGCTTCTTGTTTTGCTGTTGTGACCATAGTGGGGTGGTTGTGAGTTGCATTGTTGTTCCGTTTCATTTCTTATGCTCACAGTTCAAGACTTATGTAAATGGGAATATTTTCATTATTATTTTTTCATTTAATGTGGTCTGGAAGACGCTGTTTATATACATTTCATGATCAGTTTGTGATTCTTTCTCTATGTGAAAAAACGAATTTTATGATAAATCTGGTATTGCTGTTTATTGTAATTATTGTTTGAAGTTTGAAATGAAATTGTGGTGTGTTGAGAGAGATATATACACACACGTATATATACTTTATATATATATATATAAAGGTATAAGCCACAAAGGAAAAATAAACAACGGAGTTTCTGAAAGATCTTTCGGCTCAACGTCCTTTACTCAGCAGATAAACTGACTTACATGAGGAATTGACAGTACAGGAAAGGTCGTACAATTGACAGATAGGGATTATAAGGAAATTATATACACTACATATATAAACATGCACACACACACACACACACATATATATATCTATATATCTATATACATCACATATATATATATATATATATATATTTATATATATATATATATATATATATATATATTAAAACTGGTAAAAAATGTTCTGTAACAACAGAATTCCATCTAATAAACGGAGCCCATAAAAACACCAAAATATAGAGAGAAAAGTACTATATTTCAGAGACTGCTGTCTCCCTCTTCAGGTAGATGAATGAGAAAAGTTTACGGCAACTGCCGGTACAAGAGTCAAATGATGGAATCGGCCTTAATAAAAGAGAGGCCGGTAATGAACATCTCAAAAGGAGCATGGGATTCTGATGTGATCGACAAGGTTTTCATTCAAAAAACACTTAAGAAGATATTTAAGGAAGAATTATCAGGGGGGGTAACCTAAATTGGCATGCCTGTGGATGGACCTCTTGGTATAAATACCACCTTTTCTGTAAACTTTTCTCATTCATCTACCTGAAGAGGGAGACAGCAGTCTCTGAAATATAGTACTCTTTTCTCTATATTTTGGTGTTTTTATGGGCTCCTTTTATTTTATATATATATATATATATATATATATATATATAATATAAAGGAATAAGCCACGAAGGAAAAATAAACAACGGAGTTTCTGCAAGATTCTTTCGGCTCTACGTCCTTTACTCAGCAGATAAACTGACTCACATGAGGAATTGACAGTACAGGAAAGGTCGTATAACTGACAGATAGGGATTATAAGGAGATTATATGCACTATATATATAAACACACACACACATATATATATATATATATCTATATATAGTATATAGATATATATATATATATATATATATATATATATATATATATATACTATATATATATATAGGTATAAGCCACGAAGGAAAAATAAACAACAGAGTTTCTGCAAGATCTTTCGACTCAACGTCCTTTACTCAGCAGATAAACTGACTTACATGAGGAATTGACAGTACAGGAAAATTCGTATAACTGACAGATAGGGATTAGAAGGAGGTTAGTACCTAGAATCTGGCACACCTAGAGAATGAGTAACCTTTCCAAACAAGCATAAGCATGGGTACAATTAAAAAAAAAAGATTAAGTCAATCTCCTCAGACACAGGGACAAGACCATTAAAGGATTATATAGGGCGACAGCTATTCAGATCTTTGGTAAACAAAAACTTATTCACAATACATATTTAACATACATATACAACGAAGATATCTGTAAGGAACTAATTTGCATTTAAGTCTTTAATTATATCTTTGAGGTCATTCTTAAACATGTTACAAATACAGGGGTCTAAATGAAACAGGCCAAGAGTAATATTAAAATTACAATGGGAAGTAAGTGGTATTATGAATGATTCTAAAAGATTTCGTGATAAGATTAAACCAGCATAAATATTCTGTAAAAACTGGGCAAACATCTAATGCAATATTCATTCATTTAAGTGAAAACAACCACCAAATAAATTGGATTGGTAGTTCAGTAATTGCAAGGTCAAAAGATGTCTTATCACGAAATCTTTTAGAATCTGCCATAATACAACTTACTTCCCATTGTAATTTTAATTAGTCGTGGCCTGTTTCATTTAGACCCTTGTATTTGTAACATGTTTAAGAATGACCTCAAAGATATAATTACAGTCTTCAATACAAATTAGTTGCCTTACAGATATCTTCGTTGTATATGTATGTTTAATATGTATTGTGAACAAAATTTTGTTTACCAAAGATCTGAATAGCTGTCGCCCTATATAATCCTTTAATTGTCTTGTACCTTTGTCTGAGCAGATTGACTTAATCTTTTTTTTTTTTTTCAAGTTGTATCCATGTGTATGCTTGTTTGGAAAGGTTACTCATTCTCCAGGTGTGCCGGATTCTAGGTACTAATCTCCTTATAATCCCTAACTGTCAGTTATACGACCTTTCCTGTATTGTCAATTCCTCATGTAAGTCAGTTTATCTGCTGATTAAAGGACGTTGAGTCGAAAGATCTTGCAGAAACTCTGTTGTTTATTTTTCCTTCGTGGCTTATACCTTTATTTATGGATTTATCACGTTCCAAACTTTCGTGATTCAGTTACACACACACACACACACACACACACACACACACACACACACACACAACACACACACACACACATATCTATTATATATATATATATATATAGTATATATATATATGTATTACACACAGATACACACACATATTTATATATATATATATATATATATATATATATATATATATATATATGTTGGTAATTTTTTTTATAATGCTAAATGATGTTATTGTAACTTTTTGTCCTATTTTCTTGCATTTCGAGGTAAATTGATTTGTAATAACAAAATTTCATTTCCTAGGAATATTCCACTAGCACTAACCCATCCTTTTTAAATCCTCTGTATAAGATATCATGTCAGCAGCAGTTGCTCTAATTGACTGGGCATGTCTGTTCATTTTTTAACCAAAAAGATAACCAAAACAGGTTCATCCTCATTGCAGTGTGGTTAAAAACCTAGAACATGCAGCAGTACGTCTTGTGTACAGGCAAAGGCATCAGTGAAGCCAATTACTTTGTTTTAGAATTGCTGAACTGCAACAGAACGGTTTTTATGCTCGAGCATGTACCGCAGTGATGAACTCATTAGGCTCGAGCAGTTATTAAAAGAGAAAATGTTGATGGAATTGCTGATTTCGCAGATACAATGCTTATATAATCATATAAATGTTCTGCAAATATATTAGCGATGACCATTTTAGAAATACCTCTGAGAATGTTTGACTGTTTTCGTAAAATTACTCGAGATCTTGAATGTAAAAGACGAGTCATCGATATAAGTCAATCAGTGGGGAAAAATAGTCACGCTGAAAGATTTTGAGAATTGGTACTCTTCCCCTCATTTTTGCTGCTGTTTAAAGACTAGTTTGAATTGCTTACATGTAAATGAATTACGAGTTAAATGTATTCTGCTACAATACTGAGCCCTGAATTCTAATAGAGATACAAAGAGCATTTCATCGATAAGATTGAAAATGTAAAGGCACTTTTTCTAAAGAAGAACATTGTTCTTTATAGGTTTTCCTAAATCACACACACACACACACACACACACACACACACACACACACACACACACACACACACACACTTTGGTTGCACAACGCACATTGCACCTTGTAAGAGACGTGATTCGACACTTGTTAATGTCATGTGCTAGTAACTGATGAAAGATCTGGCCCTGATTAAATCACTGCAGCTTTATTAATTACGTAATATACGGTGAGCGTTTGTGTGTATGTGCGCTCGCATGAGGAAGATTGAAATGGCCACCTATGAGTCATCCCAGAGGAGAGGAATTACTGGGCCAAGTCATTCCAGCGAGCGTACGACAAGGGAGGGTGAGAGAGAAAACGCTTTTTGAAAAATTGCGCGGAGAGAGAGAGAGGAAAAAAAGAAAGAGAATAATAATTTTAGACTTGAAAATGGAAGAATTAAATTATTCCTTTAATGTAATTGAGAGAGAGAGAGAGAGAGAGAGAGAGAGAGAGAGAGAGAGAGAGAGAGAGAGAGAGAGAAATGATTCCTCTAATGTCAACGATAGAGTGTGAAGAAGAGACAGGAAAAGGATCATGAACCGAACATCTGACATAGACTGCAAGTGAGGTGTAAGGTCATATATTGGAGAGAGAGAGAGAGAGAGAGAGAGAGAGAGAGAGAGAGAGAGAGAGAGAGAGAGAGAGGCTTCTTTATATTCAATTAGGTAGAGAAGATATAAAACTTTTTCCAAGGAATTCGTGTTTCCCCTCATGTAATGCTTGATCAAACTTTAATTGAATCATTTAAACTACAAAAGTTACGATAATGCCATATGGAATGATAGATAGACTGGCAGAGAGAGACGCAGGTTCGCTTGAATTAGAGCGCAGCGAAAGATGAAAAAGAACAAATTATAAGAGAGAAGATGGCATGTAACTCAAATGTACTGAAATTGCATACTAATACTATATTTATCTAGTAGGCTCCGTACCATTGGGAGATTGAAACAATAGTGATATCATAAAGGAATTAATGCAGTTTCTTTTCAATATCCAGTCAGCCATTCAACATTTCATTCGTGACCTACCTTCGTATCCTGCAAAGCAAATCACTAAGGCCAACTTTGAAAAATCTTAACCCCTCAAATATTGCAGGATAAAGAGAGATCAAGTATAGAAAAAGGCAATAAGCCACCTTCTTACCCATTCTTTTTGCAATGACCTAC